>NW_006408927.1:804313-817979 GCF_000296735.1 Chrysochloris asiatica | reverse complement strand
ATTAACTGGGCTTCCCTGTAGGCGCATGGACATTATCCTATCACTTATAGCATTGTACCACATGACTGATCTGGATATGCTCTTTTTGACAATGAATGCAACACCATTCCTCTTCAGTTTGTCATTCCCTGCATAGTAAACCATGTGGTTGTCAGATTAAAAATGGCCACTACCATTTTGAATTACCAAATGAAATAGTGCATTTCAGCTCACTAATGCCTAATGTTTATGTGTTCCATTTCATTTTTGACAACTTCCAACTTTCCCAGATTCATACTTCGTACATTCCATGTTCCAATTTACAATGGATTTTGCAGCAGCTGTTTCTCTTCATTTTGAATTGTGCCCCATCAGCAAATGAAGGTCCCGTGAGGTTTTCTCCCACGGGCTTTACTCCATTCACATCATCACGGTCAACTCTACTTTGAGGAGGCAGCTCTTTCCCGGTCACATTTTGAGTGCCTTCCAACCTGAGGGGCTCGTTTTCTGGCACTATATCTGACAGTGTAAAGGTTTTCAGTGACTAAATATCTGGAAGTAGTCCATCACTCTTTCTTCCTAGTCTGTCTTTGTCTGGAAGCTCATCTGAAACCTGTCCACCATGGGTGACCCTGCTGGTATTTAAAATACCGGTGGCATAGCTTTCAGAATCACAGCAACTCACAAGCCACCACAGTACGACACACTGACAGACGAGTGGTGGCTGTGATCCAGTAATAGCCCACAATTATTCTTCCTGTACCCATCACACAGTGAAGAGGGAGAGCTGCCAGGGTCTTGGCTTCTTGCCCCGTGGGTCACTCTCCTCATCTTCAGGTGAGCTTTATGACAATCACGGTGAGGGTTAGGCTCAAGTCAGTGTGGGCAGGTCAGCTGGGGGCTGCAGTTATCACCACTCAAGACTCTGCCTGTCTCTGGAGCGTTCTTTCTGTCCCTCCCTGACTGAGCCCTCCGTCCTTGTCTGTCCAGCACCCCCACCCCTAGTGGCCTGTCTGGGCTGGGGTCTTTTCCCTGCTTGCGTGTTTCCCTTGATTCCATCACAGGGCTTAGGGTAGCTGCTGGCAGCACGTGATCTGGAGGTGGTTGCAGCTCACACGGCATTAGCTCGGGGAATGACCCCACGCTGTGGTCCCCTCTGTTTTTTATCATTTCTGTGTGCCTTTATTGAGAGGTGTTTCACACTGTGTCAAACTTGGGTGTCTCACATCGTTAACCAAGTTGCGTAGCCATTAGCACTGTTCTAGAACCTTCCATGCCCCCAGCATCCCATCAGCAGCTGCTCGCCCACTGCCTAGACTTGCCTCGTTCAGGTGTTTCCTATAAATGACCCCCTTATACTGTGTGACTTCTCTGGTTCATCCTCTGGTTCAAGGTTCATCCGCATTGTACCCTGGGTCAGAGCTTTGTTCCTTAAGACACCTGTGCTCATTTACAACACCTTTCACCAGACAGAAGCGGGCAGTGTTGGTGTCAGACGCATGTCTCCATGGTAACCACTGGCACCACCTGGCTTGCTGTGTGATCTCTTTCATGTTATAAAGACTTCTTTTTTAAAAGTCTAACATAAGATACCCGTCGTTTGCTCTCCTGGGCGAACAGCAAGGACATTTCCCAGCATCACGACTTGTAGAATCACATCATCGAGGTGTCTTGTATCAGCTCAGGAGGTAAACAGAGACATTCTCTGGCAGCTCAGAAACTGCAGGGGCCCAGGGGGCTTGTGTACCGGCTGGGCCTGCTGCTCCTGGTGCGCAAAAGCAAAGGGAAATAGACGTTACAGAGATGGTCTGGCTTACAAAGCCAAAAACGTTCCTCCTCTGGTGTTTACAGCAAGTTTCCCGAGCTTCAGGTGAGGAGAGCGAGAGGCCCAGCCCACACAGCACTGTCCACGGGCCTTTGGGAGTCCTAAAGGCTGGTGGGCTCACTGTGTCCGATACACTCCTGCTAGAGCCACCATCACCTTTGATCCCTCCCTTGTTGCAGTCGGCCGCCTCCAGCTTCGGTGAGAAGTTCTCCCGTGTCAAGTTCTCGCCGTCGCTCACGCTGTTTGGTGGCAAGCCCATGGAGGGCTGGATCGCCGTGACGGTCAGCGGCCTAGTCACTGTGTCCCTGCTCAAGCCCAGTGGCCAGGTGCTGACGTCAACCGAGAGCCTGTGCCGGCTGCGCAGCCGCGTGGCCCTGGCCGACATTGCCTTCACGGGGGGCGGCAACATCGTGGTGGCCACGGCGGACGGCAGCAGTGCCTCACCTGTGCAGTTCTACAAGGTGTGTGTGAGCGTGGTCAGTGAGAAGTGCCGCATAGACACCGAGATACTACCATCGCTTTTCATGCGCTGCACCACCGACCTCAACCGCAAGGACAAGTTCCCCGCCATCACCCACCTCAAGTTCTTGGCCCGAGACATGTCTGAGCAGGTCAGTGTGGGGACTGGGCCCCAGGGACCAGGTGTGTGTGTCTTGGAGACCAGGCATGAAGTCACATCACTCCCCTTCTGCCCCACCTCCTGCTCGCCCCATAGGTGCTGCTCTGTGCCTCGAGCCAGACCCACAGTCTGGTTGAATGCTGGTCGCTGCGTAAGGAGGGTCTCCCCGTGAACAACATCTTCCAGCAGATCTCACCCGTGGGTAAGGCCCGGCTTGCCTGCCTCGTGCCCCTGCTTTAGCTCAGCCCCTGGCTTCCTGCACGCTCTCAGTGAGATGCTCCCAGCGCTTCATGCACATGGCCCCGTCCACCTTCGTCCCGCCCCCCCAGACACCCAGTGAGCGGTTGGAGTGGGGAAGCTGAGGCCCGGGGAGCACAGATGGCTGCCCCGGCCACCACACCCCGCTCCGTCTTCCCCACGTGGAGCCCAGGGAGTCTCTGATGGCTGGGCCTGGCCCCCCCATACAGGCGCTGTCAGAAAGCCACTTGGTTTTCAGTCCCCCCTGGAGGGGGGTGGGGTGTGTGTGTGTATATATATGTGTGTGTATGTATGTGTTTGTGTGTATGTCTGTGTATGTGTGTGTGTTTGTATGTGTATGCCTCTTTGTGTATATGTGTGTGTGTCTCTGTGTGTATGTATGTGTGTCTCTGTGTGTGTGTATGTATGTGTGTGTATATCTGTGTCTCTGTGTGTAGGTGTGTGTGTGTGTGTCTGTGTGTATGTGTATGTCTCTGTGTATATGTATGTCTGTGTGTGTGTGTGTATGTGTATGTCTGTGTGTATGTGTGTCTCTGTGTGTGTGTGTGTATGTATGTGTGTATGTGTATATCTGTGTCTGTGTGTGTAGGTGTATATGTGTATGTCTCTGTGTGTATGTGTGTGTGTCTCTCTGTGTATGTATGTGTGCCTCTGTGTGTGTGTGTATGTATGTATGTGTGTGTATGTGTGTGTGTAGATGACCCCACGTGCTTTCCCAGAAGCCCCTTTTTTGCGGGTCTGCGTTAACAGGCCCAGAAGTGCTCAGAACATTCTGGAGGGCACTAATGGAAAGCCACTAATGAAACTGTGTCAGAGGCTGGCAGCGGAGTGGCCAGACAGTTACGTAAACAGCCCATTGTGGTAGGGCAGTCATGAAGGTCCTCCTGTCCTTGGCTCCCCCGCCTCCTGCCTGGATTTCTCCTAGTCCTCTCCTGTGGCCCCCAAGCCGTTTGCTGCCCTGTCCTGACTGACCTGCCTGCCCTGTACCTCCCAGCTCTGAACCGGGGCCAGCCGGGCTGCGTTGGGTCACTTTGCTGCATTCACTCTCATCCTGGTTTCAGTTGGCGACAAACAGCCCATGATCCTCAAGTGGCGAATCCTGTCGGCCACCAATGACCTAGACCGGGTGTCGGCCGTGGCACTGCCTAAGTTGCCCATCTCGCTCACCAACACCGACCTCAAGGTGGCCAGTGATACCCAGTTCTACCCAGGCCTCGGTATGACCACGTGCCGGGCGGTTTGGGGAAGTGGGCTCTGTGTACAGGCCGGGCAGGGGTCAAGTTGGGGTCTGAAGAGCTGGCAGGGCCGTGAGACTGGTCAACATGAAGCCATTCTCCTTCCGTATAAGGAGTGAGAATGTGGGAACAGGGAGGTGGAACCCTGAACCGGCTGTCCGGCACTGAAGTGGGCCAGTCACCAGCTCACAGGATGCTGAAGGTGGAGCCAGCGCAGCCATCTGAGAGCCCAGTGCGGCCCGCGAGGGGTCGGTGGGAACCCTTGTTCCCACGGTTCTCCCCTCCAAGGCCCGTGTTAGTTTGTCCGCACGCCCTGGCATTCTGCAGATTATTTGCCTTCGTTAAGAAACAGCTGGAGGCTGGCAGTTGACCTTGGGAAACTTGTCTCTGGGCTCTTCCCTTTGGTTGGGGTCCTGGATGTTTGAGGGTTCCCGGCATGTGATATCCCCTCTGAGGGGAAGACCCTCCCCACTTCAACCGCGTCACCTCAGCAGCAAGGGAGTATGGGTTACTGGCTGGACACCCCCTCTCCCCAGGGTGGTGGGCTCGGGTGGGTTGGCAGTCGGCAGCCTGCTGCATGTCAGCAGCCATACCTTTCTGCACCGTAACCTCCATGTGTCCCCTACCCAGGGCTAGCCCTGGCCTTCCACGACGGCAGTGTCCACATCGTGCACCGCCTCTCCCTGCAGACCATGGCCGTCTTCTACAGCTCCGCAGCCCCACGGTCCATGGACGAGCCAGCCATCAAGCGCCCACGAAGCACGGTCCCCGCCGTCCACTTCAAGGCCATGCAACTCTCCTGGACCTCCTTGGCCCTTGTGGGCATTGACAACCATGGCAAGGTAAGCACTGCCCTGGGCCTCCCAGTGAGAACCGAGGTGACCAGCACACAGTAAGCAGGAAGGGCCCTCTGGGTGCTCACCAACCTGGTGTTCCTGCAGGGACTCGACCGCTGAGTCCAGGCTTCCTGCCTCCTCTCTCTAAGGGGGCTCTGTGGTACGTACTAGGTGCTGGCGAGGTGCGGCTGTTGGGGGTTGGTTTTCATAGATCCTCTGAAGAGCGGCTGTCAGGGTAGCTGGGACTGTTTGCCATTTCAGCCTTCCTACCCGTGGAGTCCTGGTGTGGCACTGTGGGTTAATGCCCCGGACTTCAAAGTCATTTGAACTGTGAGGTTGGTGGTTCAAGCTCACCAGCTGCTCCTCGGAAACCCTATACAGGGTCGCTATGGGTCGGAACCGACTCGACCGCACTTAACAACAATACCTCCTGGGCAGTGCAGCCTCACCAGCCACTGTCCTGGTGCACAACCACCACAGGGCGGCTCCCTTTCGTAATCGTGTGTGAGGATGCGTTTATAAGGCCACCTAATAAGGGTGAGCAGGAGACGGCTTCCAGCCGTGTTCCCATCAGCACTCGCGCAGGCACCCCCGAGGGCCCCCACAGAACACCCCATTCAAACCTGTGCCCCCCTGCCACAGACCTCGGCTCGTCTCTCCTCCATATAGTCTCCACCAAGAGCCCTAGGAGCCCCGCTCACACCAGTGCCCTCGTCCGCAGGACCTCACTCTCCCGTTTTCCCCCACCCCCAGCTGAACATGCTGCGCATCTCGCCCTCCATGGGCCATGCGCTGGACGTGCCGCTGGCCCTGCGGCACTTGCTCTTCCTGCTGGAGTACTGCATGGTGACGGGCTACGACTGGTGGGACATCCTGCTGCACGTGCAGCCTGCCATGGTGCAGAGCCTGGTGGAGAAGTTGCACGAGGAGTACACGCGCCAGAGCGCTGCGCTGCAACAGGTGATGCCTGGGCCCGAGCCCCGCCCACAGCCCCGCCCACAGCCCCGCCCCACCCGCCTGCCGCGTCTCCTCCCTTTTTATGTTTGGGTGTGTGCTTGACGCTGTCCGCTCCCAGGTGCTGTCCACGCGGATCCTGGCCATGAAGGCCTCGCTGTGCAAACTGTCGCCGTGCACGGTGACGCGTGTGTGTGACTACCACGCCAAGCTCTTCCTCATCGCCGTCAGCTCTACTCTCAGGTCGCTGCTGCGTCCCCACTACCTCAACACCCCCGACAAGAGCCCTGGGGACCGGCTGACCGAGATCTGCTCCAAGATCGCCGACGTCGGTGGGTGCCTGCCCTGCCACTGACCCATGCCACTCACCTGCTCCCACCTCTGACCCACACCACCCTGACCTTTCCATCTGCCTTTCCTCCTGCTCCCCCAAACGCGGGTAGCGGGGGACTTGGACGCCCCTCACTTTGTAGGCTGGGTAATACTGTGTCCAGGACTGAGAGCTGGCGCAAGCGTGCGTGTGCGTGTGTGTGCTTGTGTGCATGCGTGCACAGGGTGTGCATGCATATATGTGGGTGTGCACATGGGGTCCTGATCCAGCCGCTGACTGCTCATCCCCCCAGACATTGATAAGGTGATGATTAACCTGAAGACAGAAGAGTTTGTCCTGGACATGAACACACTCCAGGCGCTCCAGCAGCTCCTGCAGTGGGTGGGCGATTTCGTCCTCTACCTGCTGGCCAGCCTGCCCAACCAGGTGCGCAGCCGCCCATCTGCCCGCTAGCTCCCATCTTGACTTCAGGCTTGCAATTACTCTGGCCACGCCCACCCGGCCACGCCCCTCCCCCTGCCTGCCTTCAAGTTGTGAGCCGCCTTAGGGATCAGGAGAACCTCAGCTTGGAGTCAGTTCCGATTCAGTGACCACTGAGACTAAATCTTTATTGGCGCAGTCAGCCGCCTCTTCTTTGGAGCGGATGCTGGGTTTGAACCACCCACCTTGTAGTTAGCTTAACCCACTGTGCCACCAGGACTCCGGATCCTGGCTATTCTGTAGGCCTTCTGGATTGTGCACCCTGAAGCCCCCAAGCTCCTGTTTCCTGGGTGCCCATGTGCAAGTTCACTGTCGTTAGGGTCTACCTCCGCATCCCTGACCCCGGGCCCCAGACAGCTCCCAGTGTCCCCTGGGGACAAAATCACCCCTCCCTGGGTCAGGGGATTCCACTGTTCTTCAATAGACTGCGCCTCCCCATCGTCGGACTTGAAGGTCTGGGACGTTCCCCACATCTGAAACTGAGCCACTCCTCCCGCATCTTCAGGGCTCCCCGCTGCGTCCAGGCCACAGTTTCCTGCGGGATGGCACCTCACTGGGCATTCTCCGGGAGCTCATGGTGGTCATCCGCATCTGGGGTCTGCTGAAACCCAGCTGCCTGCCTGTGTACACAGCCACCTCAGACACCCAGGACAGCATGTCCCTGCTCTTCCGTCTGCTCACCAAGCTCTGGATCTGCTGTAAGCTGCTCCTGTCTGTCCCTCCACCAAAACACAAGTCCTGCTGGTCCTCCCGCCAGAACATAAGCCCCCACTGTGTAGGTTCTACTGCTTTCCCAGAGCCCAGCTAGGGACCCAGCGTGGAAAGGGTCTCGTCAGATGTCTGTGTGATTGGGCGATTGTGTGTTTCCCTCTTGTCACACAGCTCAGCAGGACCCAGGCCCTGGTGTACTGGGATCTCTCTTAAATGAATGAGTGAGTCCCTTTGTACAGAGGAGGTGCTGAGACCAGAGGGAAGGGGACTTCTCAGGTCACTGCATCAGGTCAGGGTCTAGACCTGGTGTCCCCTTAGTGACACACAGGTGTCTGAGCACAGATTACCCATCATCCCTTCCCCTAGGCCGTGATGAGGGGCCCACCAGCGAGCCGGACGAGGCTCTGGTGGATGAGTGCTGTCTGCTGCCCAGCCAGCTGCTCATCCCCAGCCTGGACTGGCTACCTGTCAGCGATGGCCTCGTTAGCCGTCTGCAGCCGAAACAACCCTTGCGGCTGCACTTTGGCCGGGCGCCCACTCTGCCGAGCAGTGCCGCCGCCTCGCAGCTTGATGGCCTTGCCAGGTGTGTGTCACTGCGTGCATTCCTTCTAGAAGGTTCTGCCCCGAAACCTGCCTGACTCCTCCTTCACGCTGGGCTCTCTCCTTCTGGAAGATTCTCTTCCAAACCTACCTTTCTCCTAGAAGGAGGTCAGTTATTGGCTCCGGTCCCTCACACGGTCTCATGTAACTTAACTGACTACATCTGGACACACTGCTGGGCGGTGGGTAGATGCCCTGCTCAGGTCTGGTCCTCAGCAGCCACAGACTACCTCATAGTGTCCTCTCTGTCCACCCAGAGCACCAGGCCAACCAAAGATTGACCACCTCCGCCGGTTGCACCTGGGGGCCTACCCCACTGAGGAGTGCAAGACCTGTACCAGGTGAGCCCTCCCTGTCATTCGTCTGGGACAGCCTCCATCACTGGCTCAGGTAGATGTGGCCCTGTGTGCTCCAGAATGACCCAATAAAGCTAAGGTCCAGAGAGCCCTGGAGTCACGCTGCTAGGGCCAAAATTTAAGGGTTCCAGTCATTCCTCCATGGTCAGAGCCAACTGGAAGATGAAGAGAGGTGTTAACTCAGGTGGTGGGTGGTGCAGGGAACAGCATGTGCAGAGGCCCTGTGGAAGGAGGCTGGGTAAGCAGGAGCATGCTGGGGTGGGCTCCGGGAATGTGGGAGTGGAGAAGACTCGCGGGACAGTAAGGGACTGACCCTGCCCGCAGGTGTGGCTGTGTGACCATGCTCAAGTCGCCCAACAAGACGACAGCAGTGAAGCAGTGGGAGCAGCGCTGGATCAAGAACTGCTTGTGTGGGGGCCTCTGGAGGCGCATGCGGCTCAGCTACCCCTGAGCTGCTAGGGGGCTTCTTGGTGGATGTTACTGCAGGCTGCCTCCTCGCTGCATCCCATGTCTGTGACAGAACACTCTACTTGTCTGGGCACTACTGACCACAAGACAACAGCTGGCCATAAAGGTGGTGGTCAGGTCACACAAGGGGCTGAACCTGGGAAATTGGACCCAGTGGGTGAGGACACACAGGTCATCTAATTGGCGTCCAGTTTTCCCGGGAGGAAACCGTGACTGCCTCTGGCTGCCCAGTGGGTCCCAGACCCCCAGGGCTATATCGAGCGTTTGTCTCAGAGATCAAGACATGTTTCAGAGGGCCCAGGAGGCCTGCCTTGGTTTCGTCACCTGGCAGGACCGGGCAGGGTTCAGTTGGACTGAGGGGTGGGCAGGCGGTGCAGTAAACTACGCATGTACTCAGGAGGCTGGGTCGGTATCACTGGTGCCCCCCTGCGCCTGCAGGTTGCAATCCTGCTCTGGGTCTCTGTGTGCATCTGAAAAGGAGGGGTGCCTGCAGTGGGCACAGTGGGCAGGATGGTCTTCCTCTCTCAGTTACGGCCACTGGTCTGTGAGCTCCAAGGATAAAAGGCCTGCGAGGTGGCCACTGATTCTCTGTCTTTCCTTCTGGAAGGCACCATGGAGAGGGGGTGGACAGACCAGATGTCTGCTGGGTGAGGGCTGAACCTTGGGGCAGGGGTGGGCGGAGTCCCCAGTCTCTACAAACGGGGCCATAAGCCCTCTTCATGGATCAAGTGCCTAGGAGGTGCTGGGCCTCAGGATCCAGTGGGAGAAGGTGCCAGACACTTCTGGCCTGAGCTGTACCCTCTGCCCCTCCCTTCTCTGTCACTGCCCAGAAGGGTAAACTGAGGCTCATTAACCTCCCTCATTTGACTTTATTTGAACCTTGGGGGGTATGCTCTGGCTTTTTTCTCGGCTTTGCCACGGAGCGGTGTGAGCTCAGGAGTCTCTAAGCCTCAGTCTACCCGTCTGGGAAATGGGCTGTCAGAGCAGACATCAGAGGGTCTCTGCACCTGTATTTCAGCCCAGAGCAGTGTCTTGCACACAGTAGGCCCTCAGGTGTCACCTAGAAAGCAAAGGAGGAGCTGGACTAGGACAGGACTAGGGATGGTCGCGGGCCCTGGAGTGGGTCTGTAGGGTAAGCATTAGACTGGTAACCCACAAGTCGGTAGTTCAAACTCAGCACACTCTCGGGAAACCCTAAAAACCGGGTCGCTATAAGTGGAGCCGACTTGACAGCACCTAACAAGAGGAGGTGTCCGTGGGGGTACCCCCACGCAGGCCTGGGTTCCTCTCCACCTTCCCGGGAAGAGTAAGGGCGCCACCGTGCGGACGGAGCCCAGAACGACACCGGTCGGCTCGGTCCCTGCGGACGCCTCCGCCTGGAGCTCAGTTTCTTAAAGTTTCCAGTGCAAGCGCTTCGCTTTTATATGTGGGTGCCCGCCTCCCCCACCTCTTACACCCGGGTCCCTACATACAGCACGCTCAATAAAGGCTGACTGGGTGCAGGACTGAATGACTTTATTGCTGGCCTCCCCATCCGTGGTGATTACCGACCCAACCCCGGGTCCTCTTCAATCCACCTCGGCCTCTGCCATGACGCCATCGATCCAGGCCGTGTAGCTCGCCAGGCGCGTGTAGATCCCCGGCTTCTTGCGGTTGCCACAGACGCGGGAGCCCGAGGTAACCACGCCCTCGGCCACGCCTTCGCATACCAGCGGGCCCCCGGAGTCACCCTACATAGAGCGGGGCGTGAGTGGTGGGGGCCACCCTACTACATTCACAGTCCTTTCCCCAAAGTCCAGACCCTCTTTCTGTGCAGGTCTTTCTTACCTGTCCCCAGAATTGCACATCAGCCAGCCCCTGCAATTCACTTCTTTCCTCTGATCCCAATCTGGTTCTTAGAGGGCTAACCTCAGACCACGCCTCCTCCACCCAAATGCCCGCCCACCAAGTCGGGCTCCACCCCATCTTAGTCCCTGCCGCCTTGACTACAAGGCCACCTCCTCTCCCACTCAGGAGCTCTTTCTCCCCAGACCCCCACCTTGGTCTCTGCCCCAGGGCCCATCCCAGATGCCATCCCTCCTGACCCGGCCTCACCTCAACTCCTGCCCCGCCTTCACTTAGTCCCTGCCCCAGCCTTCCTGACCTTGTCACTCTCCCTTAGGCCCCGTCCCTGTCCTTTAGGCCCCCTCCCATCTCCTTTAGGCACCGTCCACGTCCGGGTCCCTCCCTAGCGCGCACCTTGCAGCTGTCCCGGCGTTTGCTCTCCGCGCACATCATGCGCTGGGTGATGACGCCGTCGTGATAGATGCGCTGGTTGCAGACAGTGCGGTTGAGCACCGGCACGAGCACATGGTGCAGGCGGTCAGTGTGTCTGACCATGCCCCAGCCGACCACATCGCAGAGCGTGCCGGGAGCCACGTCGCGGTCCTCGCGCTGCCAGGTCAAAGTCTGCACGACTGGGCCCACCACGGCCTTCTTGGACAGCTGGGGGGACATTGGCGAGAGTCAGGACGCGAGGGGGTGGCAGGGTGGCGTGCGTGCAGCAGGAGAGACTGTGGCTAGACTCGGTGGGACCGGAAGGGGGTAGGACACAGGTGGACTCACTCAGCTACACTGACTGACCTGCAGCAGGAGGAGGTCATGGTCAATGGTGTCACGACGGCTGTCCGGGTGGGGCACAGTGCGTTTCACGTCATATAGGACCTTGGAGGGCTCTGGCTGAGACAGGGAGTGTGCGCCCAGGAGCACCTGCACCGTGGCGCCGGCCCTAGTGGTGGGCGGGGTCCACAGTCAGAGCCATGGCCCCTCCGCACCCCCAGCCCCGCTCCCCCAGCCTGGCCCTGAACCACTCACGCATCCTCTAGACAGTGCGCTGCGCTCAGCACCCACTGTTCGGCTACCAGAAAGCCGCCACACACGTGTGTGCCGTTCACCTGCACCGACGCCATGTAGGGCCGTGTGTGGGACTTGGCCTCTTGGCTCCCTAGGATCCGACCCCGGGGCTGTGCCTCTGTGGGTGGAAGACAGGGTAGGGAGGACCGAGGAGAAGATTGTGAACCTGGGGGACATGGTCTAGCCAGAAGCCCAGCCCTCAGACACCCCCAACCCCAAGGCAGTCCTCCCAGGCAGGATCACAAACTCAGATTCCTGGGGTCCAGGCAGGCATGCATGAGGAGACAGAGACAATAGGGAGTGGTGGGGCCTGGGGCAAATGCCCAGCCTGCACTCAGTGCCTCCTGCTTCAAATGAAATCTAAGAAAGATGGGGCAGGCTCCTGCCAGCCTAGCTAGGCCAATGGGCTACCAGTGTCCAACTGTGAATTCCAGATTCTTGATTTCAGGATGGGGAGAGCTGAGACTCTGGAAGGTTCAGGTTTCAGATGAGAAATTCTGAGACCTCCTTGGCTTTTGTCATTGTTAAGTGCTGTCAAGTGGGTTCCAACTCACAGTGACCCTGTACAGGGTTTCCCAGGCTATAAATCTTTATGGGAGCAGAAAGCCTCATCTTTTCTCCTGCAGAATGGTTGGTGGGCTCCAATGGCCAACTTTATGGTGCAGTCCTGTGCTTATCCTTATCCTACAATACCACCACATTCGGCACCACAATGCCCCCCAACCCCACCCCACCTTGACTTTTACAGCCTTCACAAGGTTGGTGGTTCAAACTCACCAGCTGCTCCTTGGAAGCCCTATACAGGAGTGGTAACTCAATAGCACTTAATACCAAGGAGACATAGTAGTGTAACTGTTAAGTGCTCAGCTGCTAATCAAAAGGTTCCCGGTTGGAAATCCCCCCAGGGATCTTTGGGAGAAAGACTTGGAACTCTGTCTCCAGGAAGATTGCACCAAGAAAGCTGTAGGGGGCGACACTACACTGTCACATGGGGGCACAGTGGGTCAATGGACTAGATGGTACCCAACAACAATCTCTATGGGGAGAACTGAGGTTCTGGGAGGCTGGGTCTGAAACCAAGATTTGAAATTCTGAGGATTCTTTGGCTTTTGGAGTCTGTTAAAGATGCCAAAAGTTATTAAAAGTCACCAGCTGACCACGGTGTGGCACTGTAGGATGAGTACTAGACTGCTAAACACAAAGTCGGCGGTTCAAACCCACCAGCTGCTCCTCAGAAACCCTGAACAGGGTCACTAGGAGTCAGAATGGACTCAACAGCACTTAACAACAATGCACTCTGGCAGTGAGATGGTTAAGTGCTCAGCTCCTAACTGAAAAGTCAGCGCTTCCGAGTCACCAGCTGTTCCAAGGGACAAGAACCTGGCCATCTGCTTCTGTAAGGGTTTGGTGGTGGTAAGTGCCATCGAGTTGGTGCCAACTCACAGTGATCCTGTGTAGTTAGTTTCCAAGGAGCAGCTGGTGGGTTTGAACTGCCAACCGTGCGGTCTAGGAAACCCTATGGGGCAGTTCTACTCTGTCATTAAAAGTTAAACTTGACTTGATGGTACACCACAACATTCCCATGGCTCTGCACCCCCATTTCTGTACACCTGGTGGGACGAGGGGTGATCCTGTTTAGTTGATCCTCCTAAAGTTGGGGTCCCTGTCCAGGTCCACTTACCACACACTGCAGCTCCTAGGAGGACCAGAGCCACCAGGTACACGGAGATGTCCACCATATTGCCGCTGTCTCCACGATACTGACCAGGCAGGGTGCTGGAGGGGGGCTTTTATAATGATGGAGGGGCTGGCAGCTCCCACCGGCCCCATCTGCTGGTTGGGCAGTGACCCAGCTGGGGGAAGGGGAACCCAGCCTCGTTCCTCCTCATCAGGGAGGGTGCAGGGTGTTATCTCCTTAAAGACATTGCACCAAGAGCAGACTGGGGTCTCTCCCCCTCTGTGACCCCTGCACCATACTGCCCCTGAGAGGACAGTCCCTGAGGATGGGCAGGGGGCAGGGAGGAGGACTGAGCCCCCACCCCACTCCCCCCACTCAGCCCTGGAGTGTCCTTCCAGTCAGAGGTTTTGCAACAACAGCTGGAACCCACAATCTGTAAACAAC
>NW_006408927.1:801522-803903 GCF_000296735.1 Chrysochloris asiatica | reverse complement strand
GACTCACCCTAGAGGCCTAGCACCCCCATCCCAAAGTGAAAGCCTCAGTCCTCATCTCCCTAGCCAAAGTCTCAGGGCTGCCTCTGGCTAGTTGAGTTTGGATCACATGCCCCTTCCCAAGCCAGTCACTGTGGGCAGGAGATGGTTTGTTCTGATTGGCTGAACCTGCGTCCCATGGCCTCTGTAAATGGAGATGGTAGGTTCAGATTTCTTGAACCCACGAAGTGGAGGGACTGGTTCTAGAAGTAGGTGGGTATCAGGTCTATTTTTTGAGTCCTATTTCTGTGGCTTTGGGCAGGTTGCTTGTTGCGTCCGAGCCTCAGTTTCCTTGTGGGAAGGAAGCAGCCAGGAATTTGGGTCCCAAGCCTGCCTTGTCTTCTCTGAGTGATGTAGTGGACTATTTCGTATATACAGAGAAGAACAGAAAATCGCACAACAAAGGTGATTTGTTACAACCCAACATGTTTCCTTATTAAAATCAGAAACGTTGAGTAAAAACCTATGAGAGTGTGGAATCCAGCTTATACGTGAGGAAGAATGTGGAAGATTGCAACAAAATGTGGAAACAGAGCAAGAAAGGAAGGCTCAGTAGATGACCTTGGTCTTCCCCAGATGCTGACCTGTGTGGGAAGATTGTTGGGTGTTTTATTGAGAAAAAAGAATTGCTGAGCAGTGGCTCGTCCCCCTGAGCAGCTGCCACTTGGATGGGAGTGGACAAGGGAACCTGCCCAGTGACAACTATGGGAAGGGCCAGGGTGCTTGGCTGGCGAGTCCCAGTGGGAGAGGATTTGGGGCCAAGGAACAAGGGTGAGGGAGGTTTGTTCCACGTTCACAGGGATGACATGATCTCTCTTGTTGATCTGCTTGTTTCAATAAATATTTCCTCCCATCAGACCGTGAGACACATGATGGCAGAGGCTGTGGCTGTCCTGTTTGTCACCCGTATCCCAAGAGGGTCCTTCCCCAGTTCAGGAAGTCAGACAGCTGTTGCCCGGACCTGCCCTCCATTAGGGCTGGGCGTTACCTTGGGAAATATCTGCTCTGTCCCCAGCTGTCTGAGGGGAAACAGGCTGAGGAAATGGTAGGGCTTGACTACATTACCCAGTGAAGACAAGGCAGGCCTGGAACCCAAATTCCTGGCTACTTCCTTCCCACAAGGAAACTGAGGCTTGGAGGCAACAAGCAACCTGCCCAAAGTCACAGAGACAGGACTCGAAACCCCAAGTCCAGACTCCTGAGCAGGGCTTCAAACCAGAATGCTGTCATTCTTTGGAGAAGGGTGAAGGGACACACTTCTAGCTCCAATGCCCTGATTTTGCTGCCACCTGGTGGCAGCGTACTTGAGATACCCAAGACATCATTTTGACCACTTTCAACACCCAATTGAATTCCATCAAATTCCCAGTCTACAAAACAGATTTAATTGTGCCGTACAGTGAATAATGCAGCCGTGAGCAAGTGAGGTTGAATGACCAGGGCAGCCCATCCTAGTGGGTTCTGCTTGTGGGGTCTCTGGGGTGTGGAGGAGGATGGTCATCATGTTGACGGATGATGGAGTTGATCCAGTTTGCAAACTGTGCCACTGGGGCAAATGCATCTGGGTAGACCCCAGACCCGCAGCCTCCCCGGATGAAGGAATCGATGCCGTGGACCACCCCGTTGCAGACAAGAGGGCCGCCGGAGTCCCCCTGTGGAGGCAGACAAGGTCAGGAGACAGGACTTCAAGGCCTGCTGCCCCCCTGATGCCCTTGAGAGTGTGGGAAGTCCATCCTGGAGTCTGACTGCAGTCCTGATTGCTGCAGCCTGGGCTAGGAGTGGGGTGGGGAGCAAGGGGTACGTACAAAGCAGATGCCAGCCCTCCGGCGACGCACGAGGGTGCACACGTTGGAGCGACGACAGTTAGAGGTCACCACAGTTACGTTGAGCTCTTGCAGCACACTGGGTATTGGCCGGTTTGTGCCCAGCTGGCCCCAGCCCATGGCCAGGCACCGTGCCCCATTGCCCACGCCTTGGTCCTGGGCAGGCAACTGGGCCACCTGCACATTGGCATTGAGGGTGGCCGTCCCGTTAAGCTGTGGTGGGCAGGACAGAGCAGCAGTTGGTCACCTGGGGCAATGGGCAGTGACCCTCCCTGTTCAGAGCCTCGATTTCCCAACTGAGATCCCACTCAAAAGGTGGGTTCTGAGGTCTCCCGGAGAAGGCCACCCAGTCTGCAGGCTGCTCCGCATCCCAAGCCTCAGTTTCCCTTCTATAACAGGAGAGCAACCACAATGCTGGGGGATGTTGTTGGGAGGGTAGCATCCCTGGATGTGGTCTGAGCGTGGTACACAGTAGCTGCTCAATAAAACTGAACAACATGCCCGGCAGTGAAACCCTTGTTC
>NW_006408927.1:791566-795737 GCF_000296735.1 Chrysochloris asiatica | reverse complement strand
TTTGTCAGTTCATTTCCCATTCTGCAGCCAGAGGGTCCCTGGCCCTGCTTACTCCTCCAGAGGTTCCCAGTGCTTGTCACAGTGGCCCAGGTAGCCTTCTGTTGTCTGAACCCCCACCTTCCTGCTGTCTCACTATTCCTCATGGCTCCAAGCTTGTTCCTGGTGCCGAGCTACGTCTCCAACTAGCAGGCTCCTCTCCTGACATTCAGCACAGGCTTTACCCCTCCAGGGAGTCTCCCTAACAACCCTCTGATGGCCTCCAGCTGGCTCGGGATTCTGCAGGCCCCATCACCACCCTGATCACCCCATGTTCTAACACCCCCTGAACTGAGGGACAGCTGGCCGGGACCATGGGCTGGTCCTGGCGATGTCTTGGGGAGGTCCACTTTACAGATGAGAAAACTGGGGCCCAGAGAAGGGCAGCCACTTGTCAGCATCTCTGCATCTGACCCCACCCTGAGTTTGGGGTTCAGGACTTGGTACTGGGGACTTTTCTCCCACAAAGGTTAATTTTCACACATGTAAGGACAGACAAGGAAACAGAAGTTGGGGTTCGACTTTTATTGCTGTCTCCATGGGGGTTGGCTGGGACAGTCGGGGTGGTCAAACAGTGGTCTATGGACACAGGGTACAAGAAGCAATTTCTGGAGCAGATCTGCCCTGCTTCTGCCCAAAGCTCCGCCATCACAGCTTGGGGTCTATGGGAGGGGGTGACTCAAGGGTTACCCTCGCCCCCACTGTGCTCAGCACAGAGCGGATCCAGTCCACGTAGAGGGAGACTCGGGCAAAGAAGTCGGGGTACTGACGGGTGGCACATTCCCGGATCACAAAAGAATCCACAGCTTGCAGGATGCCATCACAGATCAAGGGGCCTCCGGAGTCCCCCTGGGAAGGGCAGGGAGGGCTGGTCACTCAGCCAGGCAGGGCCGAGGTGGTCAGACACTGACACATCAGACAGGGGCAAGTTAGTGGGGGGCAAAACACCATTTTGGGATGAAACTACTTGAGCCCAGAATTTTCTTTAAAACACCAGGATGAGAGAGGATCTGAGGCTACTTTGGAGGAAAGCAGACACTTATTAGCTTCCTGCTGTATACCCGAACCACTGGTTTCTGGGTAGAGGTGCCGGAATCAAGCCTAGGCAGGTCACCTTAGAGGGGACCCAGTAGAGACGCCCCGCCCATGCTCTGCCTGTCTCTAGATGGGGAGACTGAGGCAGATCCCGTACTGTTGAGTGAGGAGGCAGGATTGGAACCCCAAACTTCCCCTCGGGTCCCTCTGCTCCCTCCAAGTGGCCCACGGTGGGTGGGTACGTACGAAGCAGATGCCGGCGCTGCGGCGGGGGACCAGCGTGCACACGTTGTGTGGCCGGCACAGGAAGGTGACTACGGTGACATTGAGCTCCTGTAGGACTCGGGGAATTGGCAGGTGGGTGCCCAGACGGCCCCAGCCCATGGCGAGGCACTGTGTACCGTGGGGCAGCTCCTGATCCTGTCGAGGGAGCGGGGCCACCGCCACCTGGGCATTGAGGTTGGCCGGCCGGTCCAGCTGGGGCAGGAGAGTGGGTGGTGAGACCCCCTCCCAGGTCACCGTACCCACCACCTCCCGCAACACTGGTGCCTGGAGTCCACCGTGGGACCCTGACTTGAGCTCACGCTCCTCCCCCTCAGGTTGCCCTTCACCTCCTCCTGGGAGCCTCCCTGGATTGACCCTTCTATCTTCTGGACCTCTGGGCTCCTCGGGGCAGCATTTCTCACTAGTTCATTCTTTCATTTACAAAGCACTTAAGGGGAGCACCAGCTATGTGTCCTGTTCTAGGCTGGGGGTCCAGCAGTAAATACATGGACAGAAACCATCTTGTGGGCTCCTATATCCTGAACCCCCATGGACCTGTCTTCTGAACTCCCCCTGGGCCCCCATCGCCTGTACTTCCCCTGTGGATGCCCATCCCCTAAACCTCAACCCCGGCCCCCATTTCCAGTCCCCCGTGGACCCCTGGGCCCCACCTGCAGAAGCAGCACATCATTGAGTTTCTCCTCTGGGTCGTAGTTGTTCTCAAACAGACGCGAGACCGTGAACCGCTGCTGGGAGGGCTCGGGGGTCTCCAGATCATGGGCCCCCAGCACCACGCTCACCCGGGTGGGGTCCCTGAGGAGGCAAGGCACTCGTGACCCCTTCCTCTCAGACCCCTGATCTCCAACCCACTGTGCTTCTCCTACCCCTGGTTCAGAGACCAGGGCAGAATTGCCTCCCCCCTCAGATCCCCACAGTGAAGGTCCCTCCCCCTTCAGACCCCACAGTAATGTGCCTCCCCCCTCAGGCCCCCCGGTGATGATGTCTCCCCCCTCAGACCCCCACACTCACATTTCCTTTAGGCAGTGGGCAGCCGTTAGAACGAACCTCGGATGGATCAAGGTACCTCCACAGAAGTGGGAGCTGGGGGTCCCCAGCAACTGCAGTGAAGCCATGTAGGGCCTGGAGTGGGGCTCTGAAACCCGGCCGCCCACAATCTCGGTGGCCTGGGATGCACCTGGGGGGCCAGGGTGTCAGCATGGGGAGCAGGGACAGAACCACTGTGTGACCAGACCCCTGGTGCCTCGGCCTCTCCATCTGCATAATGGGTATGCTGTGCTGGGCCAGGCTGGGGGAGTCAGCTCCTGATGGTCAGGATTGCTCCTGTGGTCTCCGGGGAGGAGGGGGGCCCTGGGTCCTGCCCTCCAGGGAGGCCTTTAAAAGGCACTTTCCACATGCATGGACAAACTGAGGTATGTAGGTCCTCATCAGGAGGGCGACTACCTGATTCATTTCTGTAGACTTACTGAGCACTTACTGTGTACCAGGAACTTGTCCTCTTGAATCTCACATCTCCCTGTGAGGGGGCACTGGACGATGCCCGTTTATAGATAGAGAAACTGAGTCCGACAGCCCAGGGACTCCTCTCTTTCTCTCCTTCCTGCTCCCCTGGATATTAGTCCTGAGCAGCAAATCGGGTCCTGCCCTGGTCCTTCCTCAGTCCCCGTCATGGGTTGAGCTGTCACCCCCAAAATATGTGTTTTAAATCCTGACTTCTGGGCCTGCATTTAGAATCCTGTTAGGGAATGGTTCTTTGGGATGTTAATGAGATGTGATTAATGTACGGTGTGTTTTGAGTCAATTTCTTACAAAATAGAAAAGGCGTTGATGAGGGAATCAGAGCTGGGGGGAGAGAGGTGACAGACCACATGAAGATTGATCGCCCAGGAACAGAGACTCAAAGAGACAAGAACCTCCCCAGAGTGGACAAAGAGCGAGCCTTCCTTCCCCTAGAGCCGGTGCTAAACTGTGAGGCAGGAGCTTTCTGTTTGTGAGAGAGCCCCCCTACCCACCACAGCACTGGATAACGAAGACACTCCCCTTCTGTCCATGAGTGATGGACAGTCCCCCAAGGGCCCAGATGGACGATGTCCCACTCACCACCCAGCAGCACAGCCATTAGGAGAGGGGTCAGTGCAGGACAAGTGGGTCGGCTCCTGTAGCTCATGATTAGGCGTGGGCTCTGGGTCACTGGCCTCCTCCCTGCCCACCCCCTCTTATAGACCCGACATAGAAGGCCGTTGTGGTTGCCCCATGGCAGGGCCGGATGTCTCCACTTCTCCTTCCACCGTGGAGGTCACAGGGATTGGGGAATCTCAGAACCAGGCTGTAGACTAAGAGAGTGACTTGGTGGGGGCTTTGGGCTCCTCGGTGTTCAGTGAGGTGTGGAAAGCTGAGGTCTGGGGGTCTCCTGGACATTACAGTGACACATGTGCACACCCACCCCACCCCCATAGAAGGTCCCAAGGTGGCAGCAAAACTGAATATCCAAGAAATGGACTCCCTGCCCAGTTTTTGTATGGGGGGGGGTCACTTCTTCCCTTTATGGAAGTGATTCTCATGGGGGAGGGGTGCCGATTCTGCCTCAGCGGACACTGGGCGGGGAGAACTGTTGGCATCAACTGAGCAGAGACCAGGGATGTCACTCAACACCCCAAAGTGCCCAGGGTGCCTCAAATGATCAATTCCCACGTGCTGGCAGTGACTAGGAGGGGAAACCAGGGTGGAAGGGGTTTTACTTACTTTTTTTATTGTTGCAAGAGGAGCTCTGGTAGCATTGTTGTTGTTGTTGTCGTCAGGTGCCATCGAGTCGGAACCG
>NW_006408927.1:788563-789430 GCF_000296735.1 Chrysochloris asiatica | reverse complement strand
TCCATCTATGTCTCTCTCTCTCTCTCTGTCTCTCTTAACAACATTATTGTTTCTAGCCACTGTCCTGTGGATTTTTAGTCTCGGCAAAACAGCTCGTCCTATAAAAATTTTAAACAAACAGAAACAGAGAGAGAGGTGCTCAGTAAACTGGGGACAAAAAATCTTTTTTTTTTTTTTAACCTTTTCATCTTGGAATGATTTCTGAAGAACCCTAGATATTGTTGGGGGTTGCTCTCAGTCACCCATGCTGTGGCCGATTACAACTGCTCCATGTGGTCCTGTGTACGGGAGCAGACCACGAGGCTTTTTCTCCCTCAGATTTGCCGGTGAGTTAGAACCGTCCACCTTCTGACCAAGCTCCTCCCTGCCCTCTCCATGCCCCCACGGCTTCCCGGAATGAAGTGTATCACCTTACACAACCAGAGCAGGGACAAAAACCAGGGGATCAACGGAAGATTACATCATCCGAAGACAATTCAAACTTGCCTGATTAATAGTCTTTTTTTCTGCTCCAGGACCCCACAAAACACCAAACCCACTACCACTGAGTCGATTCTGACTCCTAGCAACCCTAAATAGGGTTTCTAAGACTACAGTCTTCATGGGGGCAGAGAACCTAATCAGTCTCCCTGGAAGCGGCTGGTGGGTTTGAACAGTCAACCTGTGGTTAGCAGGCCAATGCCAAACCCAGAGCTCCTTGATGCATTTAATTGTCACATTGATTTCAGTTCCTCTAAGTGGGACCTTGTTTGCTGAAAGTGAAGAAGACAAACTATTTACTGATGAAGCTCAAAGACCACAGCTTTTGGTATGGATTGTATCTCAATGTAAAGAAAACAAAAATCCTCACCACTGGACCAATAAACA
>NW_006408927.1:775726-787738 GCF_000296735.1 Chrysochloris asiatica | reverse complement strand
ACGCCCCGTGGATGTGATTCCGTTTGGGAAGAGAATTTTCTCTGTTGGGTTAACAAAGTCATGTTGATGTAGTGTGTGCCTTAAACCTGTTGGGTTAGGTGTCACTGACCAGGTCTAGGGGTTCTCAGGCTGTGCATCTTTAGGGAAGCAGAAAGCCTCATCGTTCTCCCATGGAGCAGCTGGTGGGGTTGAACCACTGACGTTCCATCTTACAAAATTAAGAACTTTTAGCATTCTCTTTTACTCTTGGTGAAAATATACAGGACAAAACCCGCTCCCAGGCCACCATTTCTAGACATACCGATGGATAAACCGGGTTCCATTCTCCTTCTTTCTGTTCTGGTAATTTCACTCTTGCCGATGTCAATGCCCTGCACCCCAGCTTTCTGACCTGGGCTTTATGATAGCTGTTGACCATTTGGTCTTGTATAGAACTCAGTGCTCAAGGGTGCCAGTCTTTACTGAGTTAGGCTGGAACATGTGGGGATCCCCAAGGAACCCAGGAACACAGAGGCTGAAAGAAGCAAGGAACTACCCCGGAACCCACAGGGAGAGAATGTCTTCCTTGGATTCGGCTGGCCAGCCTGAGTGACATCTAATGCCTGCTCTTGGAAGACCCTCACGCTCCGGCACTAGGAGACACAAGAGAGTAGGAAGGCCCGGACACAGAGGTGAATGTGGTGGGTATGTGTCGTGGAGTCGGTTCCGGTCCATTGCGACCCTGTATGGGGTTCTCGAGGCTGTAAACCTTTAGGGAAGCAGAAAGCCTCATCTTTCTCCTGTGGAAAGGCTGGTAGTTTCGAACTGCTGACCTTGAGTTAGCAGCCCGACTCATAACCACTACACTACCTGAGCACCTTCCTGGCACAGAGAGAACCCCTCAAACCTCCGTTAGACCAAACAAACTCTGGTGCACACCTGGATAAGTCATTTCCCTTAGGAATCAGCTGAGTTCTGGCCAGCTCCCAAGCCTGCTGGAGCTCTGGGGCAGGGAGCTGCTGGAGAGACCACAGCGGCCACTGTGGGCCGGGAGACTGCCTAGTGTCCTTTCCTGCAGTCCCTGGAGAATGCATGGAAGAGGAAGCCAGTGTCAGGGTGCAGAGGGCCAGGCCAGGGAGGAATGGCTGGGCTGGGCATGCCTGGGGCACCCTGCCTGGCAGGGCTGTGATGGGGAGAGGTGGGACCTTGGATCAACCCATCCATGGGGGTCAGGCTGGTGTTGGAGGGGAAGTAGGGGCTGGAAGCTGTGGTCTCAACCCCTTCCTGCTCCAACTGTGAGTGTCACAACCGACAACGGCCAAAGGAACATGGCCTGCGTGTGGGTGTCTCCAGGTCCTGGCTAAACGGCCCCAACAGGAGATACCACGGGCTCTCGTCTTCTCTGTCTCTCAATCTTCTCTGTCCCTCTTCATCTCTGTGTCTCTGTTCGTCTACCTCTCCCTGCTTCTCTTTCTATTTCTCTCTCTCCCCTCCCTGTCTCTATATCTATCTCCACCTCTCTCCATCTATGTCTCTCTCTCTCTCTCTGTCTCTCCCTTCTTCCTTTCTCTGTCTCTTACTCTGTCTCTCTTTCTCCATTTCTCTTTCTACCTCTTTCTGTCTATGTCTCTCTTTCTCCCCTCTGTGTCTCTCTATCTCGCTGTCTCTGTTTCTCCCCTGGGTGTACCAGGTAGCGAGCCCCTCCCAGAGGGGACTCTCCTGTGGAATCTCACTGAATGTATGAGAGACAAAGTCTGGCCATCCTGGCCTCCATGGAGCATTCTGGCTGCACTTCTTCCAACACAGATCTATTGGTTCTTTTGGCAGCCCATGGCACTTTCAATATTCTTCTCCAACACCATAACCCCAAAGCATCAGTTCTTCTATGGTCTTCCTTACTCACTGTCCAGCTTTCGCATGCATATGAGGTTATTGAAAATACCATGGCTTGGGTCAGGCGCTCCTTAGTCCTCAAGCTGACATCTTTGCTCTTCAACACTTTAAAGAGGTCTTGTGCAGCAGATTTGCCCAATGCAATACGTCGTCTGATCTCTTGACTGCTGCTTCCGTGAGTGTTGATAGTTGATCCAAGAAGAATGACGTCCTTGACAACTTCAATCTTTTCTCCATTGATAAGAATGTTGTTTATTGGTCCAGTGGTGAGGATTTTTGTTTTCTTGACACTGAGATGCAATCCACACTGAAGGCTGTGCTCTTTAATCTTCATCAGTAAATGTTTCAAGTCCTCTTCACTTTCAGCGATCAAGGTTGTATCATCTGCATATCGCAGGTTGTTAATGAGTCTTCCTCCAATCCTGATGCCATGTTTTTCTTCATAGAACCCAGCTTCTCGTATTATTTGCTCAGCATACAGGTTGAATAAGTATGGTGAAAGAACACAACCCTGACCCACACCTTTCTGAATTTGAAACCATTCATTTGAACCTTAAGCTAAATAGATTCCCTGAGCTCTTCTTAGAACAATAAATAGTCAAGTTTAGATATCAAGCAATGTCTGCCTTGACTGGTGCACTCGTTTAAGATCTGTGTTGTCGTTGTCGTTGTGAAGTGCCGTTGAGTTGGTTCTGACCCACAGTGCCACACCAGGACTCTAGATCTACCTATAAGGGGACCAAACAGACACTAACGTGAAAGATGAGTTAGGAAGCTTAGCGGGCAATGAGTCATTAAAGTCACTCCCCATTCATAGTGACCCTACATAGGATTTCCAGAACGAAATCTTTGTGGGAGCAGACAGCCTCAGCTTTCTCCCATGGAGCACTTGTTGGATTTGAACCACTTACCTTGCAGTCAGAAATGCAATGCTTCACTCACTGCACCATCCAGGTTCCTTGCATCCAAATTTAGATAGCTGAAACAGTAGATACCCTTTCAGTACCCACACTCTGCCTGCTTTTGTCCAGTGATAGAGCCATGATATCAGGGAACCTCAGTCCAGCCTACGAAACACACAGTTTTAACCAACAAGAAACACGACGCACAAACAAGGCACCGCAGTGTGCTCTGAAATTAGCCTGCCCAACAGTGGATGGGACAGAGATGTGGGGAAATTGGGAACCTCATGCGTTCCTGGTGAGAATGTAAAAGTTACAGCCACTGTGAAAACCAGGTTGGTGATTCCTTAGAAAGTTAAACATAGAAACACCATGTTGTTAGTGTTAGGTGTCATTGAGCCAGTTCCAACTCATAAGGACCCTATGCATAACAGATGGAAACTTTGGCAGCTTGGTCCTATAGCTTCCTCACAATTGTTTTGTTGGATCCCATGGTTGTAGCTGCTGTCTATGCTGAGTTACTTCCAACCTGAAGGGCTCGTCTTCTGGTCCTCTATCAGACCATGTCCCCCTGACTAATGCGTCTCTGGTGCAGCACGATAGGATCAGCACTGGACTGTGAACCTCAAGGTCGGCAGTTCAAACCCACCAGAAGCTCCTTGGAAACCCTATACAGGGTTGCTATCAGCTGCAACCGACAAATGCCTCAGAAGCAGACCACTTCCTTCTTCTTCCTCGTCTGTCTTTGTCTGGAAGCTCAGCTGAAACCTGTCCACCGTGGGTGACCCTGCTGGTATTTGAAATACTGGTGGTATAGCTTTCAGCTTCACAGCGACAGGAAAGCCACCGCAATACGACAAACTGACAGAAGAGGGGTGGACAGAAACACCGTATGAACCCATAATCCCACTCCTAGATCTCTGCCCCCCCCCCAATTGAAAACAAAAGCTCAAACATACTTGTCCACCAGTGCAGCCAGGTCACCACCTGGGGTTACTATTTAAGTACGTGCTGCTGAGTTGGTTTTCGATTCATTACAACTCTGTGTGACAGGGTGGAACTGCCCCATAGGGTCTCCCAGGCTGCCAACTTTATGGGACCAGACCACCGAGGCGCTCTCTCAACAGTCCTTGGACTGGTTTGAACCAATGACCTTTGGTTAACCACTGTAACACCACCAGGGGTCTTGTAACTGCTGTCGTTCTGTGTCGGGTCAGTCCTGACTCACAACGACCTTGTATAAGGTTTGAGGCTATAAATCTTTATGGGAGCAGAACGCCTCATCTTTCTCCATTGGAGCGACTGGTGGGTTTGAACCATCGACTTTGCTGTTAGCAATTCAGTGCTTATCATACACGGCCACTATATGTTTGTTGTTGCTGTTGTTAAGTGTCATTGAGTCTGTTCCGACTCACAGCATTTCAGAGGAGCGGCTGGTGGGTTTGAACCACCGACCATGTGGTTATCCCACAGTGCCACCAGGGTCCCCTTGTGTTTCTGTTTAGGGGGATAAAAGGAAATACGGTGATGACTGTACAATATGGTAAATACAATCTTCCTTAAAAATGGCCAAAATTACAAATGTTTTCCTTACATGTATTTTATCAGCACCATTATCATTAAAAACCTGAGCTGGGGACCAGAATCCCACAAACTAGGGTTTGAAACCCATACTGGCTGTGTGTGTGACCTCAGGTGGAACACCCAGCCTCACTGAACCCCTGGGGTCCCTCTGGAAGGTGCAGCTCTCAGCAGCCTCTGATTTGGGGGGCGTCCAGTATGGGACTCAGTGTGCACAGCAGACAATTACACAGACCCCTCCCCAAAGCCCACAGGGCCGTCTCCCACCCCCGTGACGCAGAAATCAGATTCAGAAGACCAATGACTTCTTTTATTAGCATCTCAACCAGAGGAACCTGAGGGAGGCGTGTGCAGGCCCAGAGGTGCAATTTGAAGGACGTTCGTAGGACCAGAGACATGGCCACAGGGTGTGAGTGGTGTGGATGGCAGGGTTGGGCTCCGGGGCAGGGGGTGGAGGGGTCACAGTCCCCTGACAGGCTCATCTGATGGAGTGTTTAGAATGGAGTCAATCCAGTCTCGAAAGAGAGCCACACGGGCGAAGAAGTCGGGGCCCCTTCCACAGGGCCCTAGAGAGAAGGAGGCCACACCATGGGCCAGGCCGTTGCAGATAAGGGGGGTGCCCCCGTCACCCTGGGTGGAAGTAGGAGTGTTAGAGTGCCCTGGGCCCAGCTCTCCATCCCATCCCAGGACACGGGCAAGCAATTTGTGGTCTGAACCTTTCTCTACGCCTGGAGTCCACAAGTCTCATTCTAACCACAGGCCCTTTGCACATGCTGTCTGTTCTGGCTTTCTGCACATTCTTCCTGCCACCCTCTGCCTGCTTAGCTCCTAATTGACTTTTGGGTCTCATACCCCTCTAGGAACACTACCTGACGCCCCAGGAGCACCCTCCCTCAGCCCCCAGGAAGCAGCCTGACTTTGCTTCTTCCCACCATGGGAAGTCTTGCCCGGCCCGTACCTGGCAGATGCCTCCCCGGCGAGTAAGCACACCCGTGCACACGTTGTTTGGACGACACTGCTCCTCAGGGGTCACGGTGACGTTGACGACCCTTGGAAAGCGGGAGAGGAATCTACTGCGCTGCGTGAGCCCCCAGCCGGCCACCTGGCAGCGGGTGCCGGCTTCCACCGTGGTGTTTTGTGCGGGTAGCGGCACCAGTGCCACACTGCTGGTCAGGTTGGCCTCACGGTCCAGCTGGGGAGGCAAACCGAGTGGGGAGGGGGTGGGACAGGGGTCTGGACCCTCGGGGAGTCCCACGTGGGGATAGGAGCTGTGACTTTTGATCTGTGAGTGGTCTGGGTTCAATCCCAGGGGTGCTGTAGAATTCTGAGTGCCTTCTCTCTCTGGGCCTCTTGTCCCCCCCACTTAGAAACACCAACCCCAGTGCCAGCGAGTTGATCCCGACTTGCAGCCACACTACGAGGCCCAGTGAAACTGCTCCCTAGCGTCTCTGATGCTGTACATTTTTATGGAGCAGAAAACCTTTCTCCGGAGGAGAGACTAGCGGATTTGAACTGCTGACCTTCCAGCTAACAGCTTCAATGCTTAACCCATTGTGCCACCAGGGTTCCTCCCATTTAGAAAGAGAATGATAACTAATTTCTATCATGAGGGTGGGTGGGAGGACAAACTGAGACCCTGAAAGTATTGGGTTTGCCCAGGAGATGGAGACAAACCTACCAGGTACCACGTCCCGTCTTCTATAAAAATCATAATACCCGGTGTCAGTGAAGATGTGGAGAGACGGGCAGTTTCTAATTCTGCTTGGGGAGTGGATACTCATAGATCCATTTCCACAAAGTGGTTTGAAATATGAACCAAGAAGCGCACTATGATTTTGGCATAGCAAAAATATTTGGAAACAGCTTAAGCCCACACCAACAGGAGGCCAAACATGCTATGATGCGTCTGTTGTGGGCACTTTGCTGTAATTTTTTAACCATCAAAGGAAACAAAGAGGCCCCTGTACACACCAAAACCAAAAAACTCACTGCCATCAGGTCATTCTGACTCACAGCAACCCTACAGGAGAAAACAGACCTGCCCATAGGGTTTCCCAAGGAGCTCTGGTAGCGTAGTGGTTACGAATAGGGCTGCGAACCTTAAGGCCAGCGGTTCGAAACTACCAGCCGCTCTGTGGGAGAAAGATGAGGCGTTCTGCTCCCGTAAAGATTCACAGCCTCGGAAACCCTGTACAGGGTCACTATGGGTCGGATCTGACTCGACGGCACTTTACAACAACAACAACATAGGGTTTCCAGGCTGTGTGTGCATCTTTCTAGGAGCAGATGCCTCATCTTTCTCCTGTTAGCAACTCAACACCCCAGGGCCTTTGCACATGCTGTTTCTCACTCTGCATGTTTTCCCCTTCGCCCTTTGCCTTGTTGTTGTTGTGAAATTCCGACCCATAGCGATCCTGTATAGGGTTTCTGGGGCCCCCCTCCCCGGGCTGGGTCACAATGCCCTGATGGCCGCCCTTGCCCCCACCTGCAGCAGAAGCACATCGTTCAGGCTTTGCTGGGGGTCATAACCATTCTCACTGATGCTCCTGACAGAGAAGGTCTGTCTCGAACTCTCACGGCGTCTCAAATCGTAGACCCCCAACACCACAGTGGTAATTCCCGGGTTCCTGGGGCAGCGGGGAGATGAAGGAGAGGAAACATTAGGTTGGGGCCCGGTGAGGAAGTTCCAGACAGTCTGGGTGGGTCCCAGGGCAGTGAGGAGTCAAATAAGGGGCGCCTCTCCTCCCCCACCCCAAGCCCTCCTCTGAGCTCTGTCCAGTCTTTCAGACCCCCTTACCTGACACGGAAGCAGCTGGCCGCAGTGAGGACGAAGCGCCTGTGGATTAGGGCGCCCCCGCAGAAGTGGTTCCCCTCATGCTGAATCGAGGCCAGGAAGGGGAACTCCCCACGCCTAACCTTCTTGCCGCCCACGATGCCAGCTCCCGGGGCCGAGCCTGCGGAGAGGGGGCGGCTCTGAAGCCCCTCCCAGTTTCACCTCAACTCCCCGCCACGCAGCCACAGGGGAGACCCTACCCTCCCCCGTTCCTAAAGGGGACAGATGGGCCCGAGCAGTCCTTGATGCCCAGGACCAGGATGGGTGGCTTAGGTTAGGTCTCCTTATTTCTCTGATTCCCAAGAGGGCAAGCCCCCCAGCACAGATGGAGGGGGTCTCCTGGGGACACTCACCGGCCCACGTGGACGCCAGCAGGCTACTCAGGAGGGCTACAAGTGGGAGCACAGGCATGGTGGGGGCTGTGGAGGCTGGGGGCGACTTCAGCCCTTATACTGGGGCCCTGGGCATTGGCACGCCCCCCCATGGGGCCAGTCCCAACCCGCAGGAAAGCCACAAGTTGCTCAAGGCTCAAAGGGCCAGCCTGAATTCCTCCAGCTGCTCCCCTTTTTCTGTAAAATGGGACCCCAGTTCCGGGCACTATGAGGATGACCGCCCTGAATGGGGCACACGACCAGGAACTCGACAAATATAAGCAGGACTGTGATGCCCACCTTACCTCAATTTCCCCAATCTGTGCACCAGTGTACCCAGTGGTATCCATGAAGGCTTTGGATGGGACTCAGCAGGTCTGGATTCAAGTCCTGCCCGTTTAAAGAATCTGTGGATCCTAAGTGCCTCAGTTTCCACATCTGTAAAATGGGGTTAAGATCAAGTGGGATCGGGAGCCATGTGGTACTGATGACTTTGTCTCCCTTCTTCCTTCGTGGCACCCAGGACTTGGGGCAAGAGATGGGTGCTAATGTGGGCACCAGGAAAGAATAAGAAGATTGGGAATCCAGAACATACAAAGAATTCTTAAAGCTCAACAACAGAAAGAATCAATCACTTAAACAAAGGTCTTGAGTTGACATTTCTCCAAAGATCCACAAATAGCCAATAAATTCACCAGTTGTTGTTGTTAAGTGCCCTGAAGTTGTTTCCAACTCACAGTGACCCTGGATTGGGTTTCCAAGGATCAGTTGATGAGTTTGAACCACCGACTCATGGTTCAAACTGACCTTGTGGTGCAGTGCATTAGCCTAGAGAGCCACCCCAACACTGCAGATTCACACTGGTTGTTGTTGTTGTAAAGTGTCCTATAGTCGATTCCGACCCTGTATAGGGTCTCCGAGGAGCAGCTGGTGGGTTTGAACCACCAGCCATGTGTTGAGTTAATGCTTAACCCACAGTGCTACCAGGCTCCTTTCATTAGCCACTGTTGTTAGGTGATCCTACATACAACAGAACCGAAACACAGCCCGGTCCCATGCCATCCTTACACTCATTGCTGGTGCCTTTGTACCAACCCATCTCACTGAGGCTCTTCCACGTTTTCGCAGATCCTCCACTTTAACAAGCACGATGACACTCAACGACTTGTCCTTCCTGACAACATTAGCTGTTGTTGTTGTTAAGTGCCATTGAGTCTGGTTCTGACTCCCAGAGACCCCGTATAGCGTTTCCTAGGCTTTACATCTTTGTGGGAGCGGAAAGTATCATGTTTCTCCCAGAGAGCAGCTGGTGGACTCGAACTGCTGACTTTGTGGTTAGCAGCCTACTGCTTTATCCTACAGCGTCACACCAGCACTCTCCAGTTAGCATTTGTTATTGTTAAGTGCCATTGAGTCAGTTCTGACTCATAGTGACCCGGCATAGGGTTTCTGAGGAGCAGCTGGTGCATTTGAACCTCCGACCTTGTGGTTTGCAGCCCAGTGCTAACCCCTACAGCACCACACCAGGAGTCCAATAAAACCTGCCAGTTCTGGTGGTTGGTGGTGGTTATGTGCCGTGGAGTCGGTTCCGACTCATAGTGACCCTGTACAGGGTTTCCGAGGTGGTAAATCTTGACGGGAGCAGAAAGTCAGCTCCTCCTTTAAGTTGTAGAGACAGTTCATCTAAGCTTTCTCATAGAGAAGAGGATAGGGCTGCAGAGACTGAAGTTCCTGCTTCTTTGGTTCCTACACCTGGATTCCTAGGACCACAAATAGGGGGATAAGTTGCAAGGTACGTGTGATTTGGCTCAAGGGAGTGTTTATGGGGACTAATAAAGGTTGATCTTCAAAAGAATAGGTTACGGCAAGGATATGTATGCTAGGATGATGCATGTACCAGTCCAATTAGCAGGTAGGCAAATGTACAGGTTTTTCCACATAGGAAAAATACTCCTTCTAGGTAGATACCCAGGAGAAATGATAACACAGAAAAACTTGAACACAAATGTTCATAGCTGTGTTATTTACAACAGTTCAAGTGTCAGCAAACAACTATGGACAGACTCGCTGTGGCCCTTCCTTACAGTGGATTATTACTTAGTGTTAACAACGTGGACGAACCTCGACAACATGGGGCTCAGTGAAAGAAGTCAGTCACAAAGGCCACATCCTGTATGGTTCCACTCACGTGAACTGTTCAGAACTGGCAAATTCACTAAGATAGAAAGCACATTCATGTTGCCAGGGGGCTGGAGCATGGGATGGATCTGTTTGATAAAAACTGGACTGTAAATCACAAGGTCGGTGGTTTGAGCCCATCAGCCTCTCAGCACAGGAGAACGATGAGGCTTTCTGCTCTCGAAAAGACTGTTGTAAAAAAAAGCCTTGGAAACCCCATACAGAGTCACTATGAGTTGGAAGCAACTCCGTGGCACTTGACAACGACAGTCTTAGGCCTGGCCCCTTGCAGTATCTCCCCCAGGCTTAGTACCCTCAGCCTGCTCCCCTCACCCTGTTCATTCCCCCTCCTGAGCCCCAGGCCCTCTTCTCTCTTTCTCCAGCCAGCTGGGGCCTCACCTCTCCCCAAGCCAGGTCCCAACTGTTCTAGCGCTTCCTTTCCGGCATTGTTTTCCCCACCAGTAAGAACCAAGACGTGAGTGCCTTGTGCCTTTCAACCTCCAATATCTGTAAGGGTTGTGAGCAGCCTCCAGAGCGCTCAGCCCTGCCCTGCTCCTAATCCTCCAGTAGCTCCCTAGTGCCCTAAATTCAGCCAGTCCCATCTCACCTCCTCCAGGGATTCCCATGGGAAGAAGGACTCCCCCACCCCACCCATCCCTGATCCTGAAATGTCCCCAGACTCTTCTGGACTCCCCGTTGTCAGGAGGGAGCCCCAGCACATCCCTTCCCGCTCCTGCCCCCCACAAGGCATCAGGGATCGGTTGCCCCATTTCGCTTCCTCCTCTCCCCACCTGGGAGCTGTTTGTGGTCACTTTTCAACACAAGCATTCCCAACGGCCCTTGGGCCCCTTGACGCCTGGGGAAACAGGGCCCATTCTTGGCCAGTTGCGTGGCCTGGGGCAAGCAGCTGCTAGGGTAACCGTGTGCACGCATAGATAGTCTGTGCTGGGCACAGCAGGGACAGTGGGGTTAAAGACCTGTGTCTGGTTGGCCAGTGCCCCCTGGGCCTGGTCTCCTGAGTACAGCAGGGGCTGCTGTCCAGTTGTAGGCCACCTGCTCCTCGGTCATCACCTGTGGACAGGTACACACACTCTTGGGTGTTCAGTCTTGGCACCGCACTGCAGAGCCCTGGAAGTGGCGAGGCCCTGCACCTTTCCCAGGCAGCCCAGAAACAGTGGCCATCGAGTTGGCCCTGACCCATGGCGCCCCCACGTGTTTCAGAGCAGAACTGAGCCCCAGGGGGGTTTCAATGGCTGGTTTTCCCAATGTAGATAACCAGGACTTTCTTCCACCATGCCTCTGGGTGGACCCAAACTTCCAACCTTTTAGTTAGGAACAGTGTTGAGTTTTCTTCTCGTTTACTATTGTCTTTACAAGTCCACGTGTGGGTGCTGTGGGATGAATCACTGGATCGCAAGGTTGGTTTGAACCACAAAGTCAATGGTTCAAACTCACCACCCACTCCTTGGAAACCCTATATAAGGTCACTATGACTCGGTACCGAGTCGATGGCACCTAATAACAGTTCATAAATTTGAATCATAGTGGTTTTAACTGGTTTTCCTGGTAGGTGTATGGATATTTTCCTATCACAGACAGCATTGCACTTCATGACAGATTTTGATATGTTCTTTTTGATGACGAATGTGATACCTTTTCTCTTCAATTTGTCATTCCCGTCATAGTGAACCTCGTGATTGTCAGATTCAAAGTGGCCAATACCAGTCCATTTCAGCTCACCAATGCCTAGGATATCAATGTTTATGCATTCCATCTCTTTTTTTTTTCATTCTATATATATATTTAATGTTTTATTGTGAATTACATGATAGTTTACATGGGGGAACTTTAGTTTTATCCATTTCATTTTTGACAATTTCCAATTTTCCTAGATTTATACTTTGTACATTGCATGTTCTCAGTATGAATGATGTGTGCAGCTGTCTCTCCTCATTTTGAGCTGTGCCCCATCAGCAAATGAAGGTCCCGAGGGCTTTACTCCATTCACGTCATCACGGGCAACTCTACTTTGAGGAGGCAGCTCTTCCCTGGTCGTATTTTGAGTGCCTTCCAACCTGAGGGTCTCATCTTCCGACACTGAATATGACAATATTCTGGTGCTTTTCATCAATATTCAATATTCCAGGGCTATCTGATAGTTTTTCACTGCTATTGATTAGGGTTTTAGTGGCTAAGCATTAGGAAGTACTTTGTCTCCCCTTTTTCCTAATCTGTCTTCATCTGGATGCTCAGCTGAAATCTGTCCACCATGGGC
>NW_006408927.1:763611-769900 GCF_000296735.1 Chrysochloris asiatica | reverse complement strand
GGTTCCGACCCATAGTGACCCTGTACAGGGTTTCCGAGGCTGTAAATCTTTACGGGAGTAGAAAGCCTCATCTTTCTCCCACTCCGCGGCTGGTAGTTTTGAACCGCTGACCTTAAGGTTCGCAGCCCGATTCGTAACCACTTTGCTACAGTTTAAATGCACTGGTATTGGCCATTTTGAATCTGACCTCCGCATGGTTTACTATGCCTGGAATGACAAATTAAAGAGGAATGGTGTTGCATTCATTGCCAAAAAGAACATATCCAGATCAGTCATGAGGTACAACGCTGTCTATGATAGGATAATATCCATGTGCCTACAGGGAAGACCAGGAGCTCTGGTAGCATAATGGTTACGAATCAGGCTGCAAACCTTAAGGTCAGCAGTTTAAAACTACCAGCTGTCCTGCTAGAGAAAGATGAGGCTTTCTGATGGTATGAAGATTTACAGCCTCAGAAACCCTGTACAGGGTCGCTATGAGGCGGAATTGACTCCACAGCACATAACAACAACAACAACAACAGGGAAACCCAGTTAATACCACTACTATTCAAATTTACTCACCAACCACAAAAGCCAGTGAGGATGAAATAGAAGAATTCTACCAATTTCTTCAATCTGAAATTGATCAAGCATACAATCAGGATGTACTGATTAATCACTGGTGATTGGAATGCAAAGGTTGGAAACAAAGAGGAAGGATCAGTAGTTGGAAAATATGACCTTGTTGATAGAAATGATGCTGGAGATGGCATGATAGAATTCTGCAAAATCAGTTATTTGTTCATAAACATAGATTATTAATTATTTGATTATCAATATCAAGAGGAGGGCAGAGATGTGAAAAGCTGAACAGAAATAAACACCAGGGACTACAAACAGTATGTGTTCAATTAATTCAGTGTGAGAATGGAGTCCTAGTGTGGCGCTGTGAGATAAAGCACTCTATCTCAAGGTCACTTGAACAGCAAGGTCAGCGGTTCAAACCAACGAGTTGCTCCTCAGAAGCCCTATACAGAGTCACTAAGAGATGGAACCGACTCGAAGGCACACAACAACTACACACACTAATTTAGACACCTAACTGAGAGGTTGATTGTGTGATCTGTCCCAGTCTCTGCCAGATCCCCAGTGCCTGCTTGGGGTGCTCAACAGATGCTGACTAGATGAACCTAAACCAACCGTATCTGGGTGAGTCGGGCTACCTAGGACGAGTGGCTTAAGCGCTTTGGGTCTCAGTTTCCGCATCCGTAAATGGGACCAGGCTGTCCCTTCGCCACAAGGCTGCCTGAAGGGGCCCAGATGTTGGCACCCAAGGCTATGCACCCCGGACAGCTAGAGAGGGGCGGGGCGGGGGTGGCGGTGGAAACTGGGCAGGATGGGCGGGGCCACGAGGAAGGGGCGGGGCCGCGAGGGAGGGGCGGGAGGACAGTTCCCCCCTTTTGTCTCCAACGCTTGGGCGCCGTGGGAGCGCGCGCGCCATGGAAACGCGCTCCGGGGAGCTGCGGGCACCCGAGTGGGGGGCGCAGAGGCGGGGAATGGGGGGAGGCAGAGACAGGCTGAGACCGTGAGAGACACTGGCACCCAGGCCGCCACGCACAGATGGGGGCTCCCGATTTCGCCCCGCGAGACCCCAGAAGGGACGAGAGGGTCGGAGCTGACAGGGGCCCAGAGGGAGGAGACCCCACACCGTCCCCGGCATCTCCCGTTGGCGCCTGAGACTCAGCGACGCAAGAGACGGGGGCGGCCTCGGGGGACCCGGACGCACCTAGACAAAGAGCCCCGCCCTTCGCGCCGCGGCCTGGCCACTGTCGCCGTGGGGGTCTCCGCACCGCTCCTCCCTCCCCTCCCCCCAACACGCCCCACCCCCCAGGAGGCGGGGCCGCGCTTTGTGCTCGCCTCGCCGCAGCCCCCTCCCGTTGCAGCCGTCAGCGCCTCCCTAGGAGCTCCGGCCGCCCCAGGTGAGAGGGGCTGGGGGCCGCACACCTCTCCGCCTCATGCTCAGCGGACCCCCATTCTACTGGAGGCTCCCGTCTTGCTTCCTGGGCTGGGCCCCGGCTGAGATCCCCAACCTAAGCCAGGCCGTCCCCGCCCTCTTTGCTGAGCCCCCCGCCCGACTCCTCAATCCGGGGTGGGGGATCCCCAGAAGCCAGATGCTTGGGTAGGGCGCAGTGCGCGGAGCGAGGTCCCGGGGGGCACTCCTGGTCTCCAGCCTCAGTTTCCCTGGGCGTTTTCTGCGCATCTTCCACCTCCCCTCCCCCGCCGGCACGGGTCACCGTGCCCCCCCCCCGGGAAGCTCCCACTGTGGCTTTGTCGCCCTCCAGCCATGGCCTGCGGTGCTCGCGGTACCATGATCTCAGCCAAGGACAAGAACAAGACCCCGAAGGACAGTATGACGCTTCTCCCCTGCTTCTACTTCGTGGAGGTGAGTGGGGGTCGCGTTGTTGGTAGTGGGGGGAGGCCTTCGTTCTACCGACTCTTGGAGGCCCCCCTCCCCATGCTTGGGGACAAGGGACAAGGTTGCTTACAGTTAGTTGCCTTCAGCCGACTGTCAGGTTGCCCGGTGGGTTTGGGTGGGGAGGAATCAGAAGAATTGGGCTTTGCAGGATGAATAGGAGTTCCAGAGGTGCTGAAGGGGAGTTCTTTACCTGCCTACGCACATAGATCAGTAGCTCACCTGGAAGGGCTGAGTCAGGGACTTTTGGGAGCCAGGGAGGTGGGTTCAAATCCCGAATCTGCAATTACGACCCTGGGGCTATTGTACCCTAACCTCTTCAAGCCACAGTTTCCCCATTTATAAAATAAAACCAGTTGCCCGGGAGTGCCCACTGACTCATGAACACTCCATGTGTGTTGGAGTAGAAATGTGTTCCATGGAATTCTCAATGGCTATTTTTTTGTTGGAAGAAGATGCCAGGCCTTTCTTCTGAAGCGTCTCTGGGTATACCTGAACCTCCGACCTTTTGGTTAGCAGCCGAATGTTCCCTGTTTGCACCACCCACGGGGCTTCCGTTTATAGAGTAGAAGCAATAATATTTATAAGATACTTGAAGAGGCGAGGCGTAGTCATGAGTGTTTTTTTTTTATAACATAATGAAGGCAGCTGTGGAGGGTGACAATGAGGGATGTTTCTCTAACAGTCCCTGTGTGTCGTTCTTGAATGTCCGGGGCCTTCTTTACTCTTCCGAGGCATAGTCCCCTCTTGACTGCAGTGACCAGCAGATATGGGGAGTTGAGGGTCCTTTTTAAGGGAGGAAACTGCCCCTTTGGTGTTCACCAGCTTGGACCAGAACCCAGTGCTTCATCTCTAGGCAAGTGGGTCTGGAACCTCAGTGTGACTCTTACGGGGTCTCCTCCATGAGGTGGTATCTCCAGGTGGCCCACACTGCTGTGTAGAAAATCTGCTTGCTTTCCAAAACTGCATTAAAATTCCTGTTACAGCAGGTTCCGGCGTGAACATGATGCCAAAATCCCCAACAAAATATAAGCAAGCTGTCTGCAACAGTGTGTGCTAGGCTGGACTCCCTTGGTGGTATGAAGGGAGTTTTGATGAGTTACTAATCCAAAGGTTGGCGGTTCGAACCCACCCAGCTACACTGAGCAAGAAAGGCCTGGTGTAGCTGTCTACTTCCGTAAAAATTCACCTAACAAAATATTAACACAAGAGTTCAGTGTAGACCTGCTCCATGGGGCTATAAATCTGTATGGAAGCAGACTGCCGTATCTTTTTCCTTGGAGTGGCTGGTGAGGTTTGAACCTCTGACGTTTGGGTTAGCAGCTTTGCTATTGTTGTTAAGTGCTGTTGAGTTGGTTCCAACTCATAGCAACCCGGTGTAAGGTTTCTGAGAAGCAACTGGTGGGTTTGAACTGCTGACCTTATGGTTCAAACTGACCTTGCAATCCAGTGCATTATCCTGCAGTACCACATCAGGACTCCTAACAGCCAAGTGCTCACTTAACCCCCCCACACCACCAGGGATCCTTCCATACAGCCAAGAAAAACCTTGGGTGTTCAGTTCATGCTTTGTATTACATACATCTGCCATGAGCCAGGATCAACTCAGGGGCAACATGTTTGTTTTTTCATGGGAGGCTGGTTCTATGTTCAGTTGTAATTCATCCCCGAAGAAGAGAAATCGGACGATTGTATCAGTAGGGGTTGTTGTTGTTAGGTGCCTTCGAGTCGGTTCTGACTCATAGCAACTCTGTATAGGGTTTCCAAGGAGCAGCTGGTGAGTTTGAACTGCTAACCTTGTGGTTCGCAGTGCTGATCCTACAGGGCCACACCCAGAGTCCACAGAGGCAGCAAAAAAGCGTTTGATAGAAGCACAGCCCATTTCATAATAAACCACCCCCCAGTCGTCTCAGACTGAATGAAAGTAACCTTACTGGACAGAGAAGAACGCTTCCGTGAGGTGTCTGAGACTTGGAGGAAGTCAGCTGCCTTACGTTTCTTCCCCAGGAGTAACTGATAGGTTCGAAACTCCAGCCTTGTGGTTTAGCACCTCGATGCTTACCGCACTGTACCACCATGACTCAGCAAGCTAGCAAGAGAGGGGCGCTTCATCCAGCTGCAGAAGAGTTTTCAACTTCAGGGTGGAGCAGCCCTCTCCCTCCAAAGCCCCCTTCCTAGCCCTCCCCCTCCCTTGTCTCTTCTCATCTCTCCACAATTGTTCAATGCCTGATTATGCTGACTGGACATATCTCCTCATCCCTACCCTCTGCCTTTTACAAGGCAAGTTTCTGCTTTTAGATTTATTTCCCTGGGGATCTCTGCATCTCACCAAAGGGTGTGTTCGTTTCTTTTCCCTGCTATGTAGTATTCCACGTAGATGCTGATGGATGCTGGGTTGTGTCCTAACCTTTAGCTACCACAGATAATTCCTGTATGGAAGTCCCCTCGACCATTGCCATTTGGTATGGGAAGGAATTTATCTATAGGGTGGCTCCACAGGCGGGGAAGTCTGTGCCCACGTGTGTGTGTGTGTGTGTGTGTGTGTGTGTGTGTTGTGAGCACAACTTCCCTGTGTACCATGTTACCAGCACCGGGTGTTTAGCAGCTTTTTGGTTTCTGACCAATTGTGTGTGTGAAGAAGTATATCTCAGTTTTAAGTTACATTTCCTTTACGGTGAGTCTTTTTTTTTTCCTCTCCTTTTTTTAACTCAGAGGAGAATTAAGCACATTGGCAGGGACTATATGTAGGTTTGTAGAGTGATGATTTTTTTCTCTCAGGGACGGACTCATTCTCAGTGCTAAGGGTTTTCTCTGAGGTCTCCGGAAGGATTGAGAAGTGGGCAGAAGGGTTCAGGAGGCACTTACAGATTGGTGTGGGGTCCTGGCTAGATCGTGCCATGTATGAGCCTCACTTCACTGACCCTGTCTTTGCTCCAAAGCGTGGCTGGTTCTACCTCCAGATGTCCTAGGTCCCCTGCCTCCTCCCGCTGCCTTCCCTCCACCTCCTCCCTTCTACTACAAACCGTTTTCCTCCTCAGAGCAATCAAGTCAGATTCTGCCCCTCCTCAACTGTCCTAACCCTGCTGTAGCTCCCCAGTGCCCTGATGATTCTTACTTATGGCCCACAAGGCGGGGTCTGCCCCTCTAGACTTGCCCTTGCCTCTTATGGTAAGAAACCTATTTTCTTTATTGCCAGCCTTCTCTTTTCCTTTTCCTTTTTAAACACAGAGAATTAAGCACATTGGCAGAGGCTATAGGTGCTTACCAGGTGCCAGACCTTAAGGAGACAACCCCCTCTTTGAGACTTGGATAGACATTGGGGGCTTGACTGACATTTGAAAAGCAAACAAAGTTCTAGCAGAAGATTTTCTGTTTTTAAGAATGTGCTTCAATGTTCTCCCATGTAAACTATCACATAATTCACAATAAAACATTAAAAAAAAAAAAAAAGAATGTGCTTCACTCATCCATCCACCCACTGACCATCCATCAGAACCTGTCCATCCACCTATCTGTCCACCTGTCCACCCTCTTGATTTATCCATCCAACCATCCATTCAGCCGCCCATCTAGACATCCAGGGTTGAAGGATAATGGATGGATGAGTGATGGACAGACATGGAAGAGGAATGGATGGATGGTGGATGGATGAGTAGATGGATAGATAAGACAGGGCTTCAAAAGCTGTGGAAAAGTTCCATTATCTTTTCATTCTTTTTTTTTTTTTTTCCCTTAAATATTTTATTGTGAATTATGTGATAGTTTACATGGGAGAACATTAGTTTTACATTCATTCTATCTTATATCGTCTCATTGCCATGGTTACAATCCCCT
>NW_006408927.1:761253-763511 GCF_000296735.1 Chrysochloris asiatica | reverse complement strand
TGCTATTGATTAGGGTTTTAGTGGCTAAGCATTAGGAAGTACTTTGTCTCCCCTTTTTCCTAATCTGTCTTCATCTGGATGCTCAGCTGAAATCTGTCCACCATGGGCGACCTTGCTGGCGTTCAAAATACCGGTGACATAGTATCCAAATTCAAAACAACAACATGCAAGCCACCACAGTGAGACACACGGACACTTGAGTAGCAGTCACGGAATGTAAATGGATTAAACACACAAGTCAAAAGACAGAGAGCATTTGGGAGCCATCAAGGCAAGTGGTCAGGTCCCCTCAGAACAAATCCCCTTCCAAGTCTAAGACTCAAGGGGAATACATGAGTGGGCATGTGGTCTGGCTGGTGATACGCTGGTCACCAATAAGGGGAAGTGGGGGGAAAACAGCAATGAAGTTGTGAGCTAAGTCCAACCACATTCAATAGACCCCTGTGAACCTGGGTGGAGACCTGGATGGCCAGCAGTATGGCAAGACCCAGGGACTCCTGGTCCCAGAGACAGTGACATGGCTACAGAGGACTAGAGCGGAGTGTGAAGCATCCAGCTGATATGAAGTGATGGGGAGATGCACAAGAACACCCACACTTACAGATAGTACCCACTTGACCTGGCTTTGATGACTGGGTGATCAGAACTGGACTAGAAGAAAGAAGAGGAAAAAAGAGTAACCTGCTACAATTGATGAAAAACTAACAAATCTTTACAGCGAAGATCATTCCCACCCCCTCAGTACACAGGATTGACAGGGATGGACAACTTAGACATTGGCTACCCAAAGTGGGAGGGCTACAAAGGTGAGAAGTGACTGGCTTACAAGCTTTCAAGAGGGAGCCTAGTTTCAGATGGGGTGGGGAAAGGTAGAATCTCCACTGAGTGGTTTCCAATCTGTTGGGACAGGACTAATGAAAGGAGATGGGATACGACTCTTGTGGTACAATAGTGAATAACTGCCATCAGGACTGACTGTAAGGGTCGGAAATGTAAAAGCAGATATTTTGTAACAAAAGGAGGGGAGTGTTTGATTTTACAGTCCAGGTGTGGAAGTCACTAGGACCATCAAGGGATAAGAGCGGTGTGTGGGACCCTACCTAGAGTAGCAGTGACTACACAGATGGAGGCAGAGACAATGATGTGGAGAGATGGAGTCGCTGGGGACTCTGGACTCAGGGAGGGAGAGTGGCTGTGTGCTGACACACGGGGGACAGGCCTGTGAGGTGTACCCTTTGGTTGTTTGATGATGCATGAAGGGGATTGTAATCATTGCAATGAAACGAAATACGATAGGATGAATGTAAAGCTGATGTTCTCCCATGTAAACTCACATAGTTCACAAAAAAAACTCAAAAAAAAAAAAAGACAGAGAGTCGTAGAATGGATAAGAAAACACGATCCTTCAATGAGACACATCAAAAAGACAAAGGCAGCCTAAATGCCCATCAACAAAAGAACAAACAACTCTGGAACTCACACAACGGAACACAGTACAATGCTGAAGAATAATAATGAATCTGCAGAGCTCATCACAACATGGATGAACCCGGAGCACATTATGCTGAGTAAGATTAGTCAATCATGAAATGACGAATATTGTAGGAGACCAATGTTGTCAAGTTAAGAAAAGGGTTTCTTAATGAAAGAAACAATCTGTGATGATCCCCGAGGGAAGGGGAAAGGGAAAATTATTCACAGGCTAGAGGGCAGACACATTAACTTGGGGGATGGGGCAGGCAATCTATAACAAGAGGGAGGTTAGCAGAGGAAATACAACAGTAGTAGGAGACACAGGGAGGAATGTAATCGTTAACGTGAACAGAGGTAAACACTATATTAACTGTTGGTACATGGTCGGGATTGCAATCATTGTAATAAAGCAAAATGTAGATTTGTTGAATATTAAAAAAAATTCATGATGTTCAGTATTTTTAAAATTATGAGGTAATTGCCTACTATTGTAAAATGGAAACTTGAGTTGGATAGAAAGGAATGTCAGGAAACACGATTACAGAAAGCTTGTAAGCCCATCTTTAGCCTATAACTGATTGGAATATCTAAAACAGGTTCTAGAACTTGCCCAGTGAAACAGGCCTCTTGTGGACCCTTGCAGAGTATAGGACCTTAGGTGGAATCCTGAGTCCCATCCTGAACCTTCTGAGGTGGGACATTCCCACTAGAAAGGACAAGCAGACCAGCCTGGAGCAGCTAGAGCAACAGAAGATATGTCTTCAAAGAAAGATCATCAGGAAAAA
>NW_006408927.1:746180-751657 GCF_000296735.1 Chrysochloris asiatica | reverse complement strand
TGTTCTTATGCATATGCCCTCTCTTCTTATCAGCTGGATGCTTCACTCTCCACTCTAGTCCTCTGTGGATATGTCACTGACTCTGGGCCCAAGAGTCCCCAGGTCTTGCCACACTGCTAGTCAACCAGGTCTTCACTTCATTCATTTTTCCACACAGTTTTTGAAGCCCCCTGGTGTATGGTGGGTGTAGAGGTGAAAGATGATGGCTGGATAAAGGCATAGTTACATGGAAGGTGGGTGGATGAATGATGAGTAAACAGACACATATATGGTGGGTGATTGTGTGCATGGGTTGGAGATTCATGATCCCATGAACAATCTGAATGAGCGTCCTGGAGGATGAATGGCTAGCTAGATAAAAGGAAAAGTAAAGAAGTGTTGTTATTAGGGTTTCAGTCCATATGTATGCAGATTTATTCTGAACTGTGTGATTAAACATGTTTTTCAGCCAGCGGATGACTGCAGACAAGCTCTCTCAGTAACACACTCCTTAGTCACATCAGGGCGCCTTCAAAGAAAACATAAAAAGGGTCCAAAAAAGGTCCAATCAAAACTGGCTTCCTAGGGAACCTTCTGGGCCAGTTAAATTCGAGGCAGAGAAGTTGGCTCAGAAGGTTGTGGCGATTGTTTTTTGTGATTCCAAAGAGATCATCACGATCGATTTTCTCAAAGGATACAGGACAATTGTCGAGGGCCGGCCTCGACATGGGGGTTTGGTTCACGAAGTTGGGAGATCTGGCGGTGACAGAGACAGAGAAAGAATACACACAAAGATGCAAAGAGAGAGAACACAAAACACCCCGAAACCAGAGTGGATGCGACACTGGCGGGCAGACCCTGGACTACCAGCATTGTGGCCCCTGCAGGCAGTAAAGCACCGCCCTGCAAACCTTAACGCATGCCTCGCCAGCTGTAACACCTCGCATGCCAGCCATAACGCACGGGGGCTTCCGTCTGCGCCCCAGTTTTATTTCGGGGAGGAGCTTTACACAAAGGAAGGCGGGGTTTATTAAGACGGGGTACAGAAGTAAAATGTGATTAACCGTTCAACACAGGACACAAGGATTTACAGGTACAAATTCTAAAACATACATCACAAATTGTCTTGATAATCTAACATCCTTAATTTTCCAGAAATTCAAGCAAATTATTATATGGCACTTTTTGGGTTCGAATCCCAGGGCAGCAACTCGGTTTCTCCAGGCTAATTAACATACCTATAGCACCTAATCTCGAATGGGGGAAGGTGAAAAGGATTGGGAGGAGTCCCGCTGTGTTGGCTGCCTGGGCCAGGTCTGCAGGAGGAAGTGAGGCTCCTAGGTGAATGGGTTGCACCTGGAAGAGATTTAAGATGGCAGTCCTTTTGTTCTTTAAACAAAACCCTGGAAGTCACCAATCTACTTTGAGTTAATTCCTTGGGCAGCCTGGCTCCAGCAAACTTACCTTTGGAACTTTCTACAGCCTCGGTTTTAGGAGCAGTTTTTTGTTTTAATATTTGTCCATGGGTATCACAGGTTCATGTATTAAGTTAATATCAAACATAACTGAATAATTTGATAAAGAACAGTTTGGATGAGTTTGCCCAGTGGCCAGAGTTTGTTCCTCAGAGAGATTTGTTCCCAGAACCTTACACACTGCTAACACAGTGGAGACATTGAAAGAGGCACATTAAGAAACCATTTTCTCAGAAGCTGCAATTACAGGAGTTTGAAGCATAGAGTGAATTAATAGGGCTAAAGAGAATTATACAGAGCTGGCCCCACAGTGAGTTCGTAAAAGCCAATGACCCGGGACGTCCAGAGGTTACTTCCTTGGGCCCACAGGGTCTCTGGCCAGCAGGTCGGAACGCGGCCACGTGCTGGAATTTCCGTCCATGACACTGGTCCTCAGCACCCCAATACCTGCGGTCTGTAACAGACAATAATGAAGGCTTAAGAAGTTTTAAGACAATTGAAAAATGTATTAGTGAGAAACAGACAAGGAGAACTGTGCCAGCTCTATTTGTGTACCGTGACTACAATTCATCTGCTGATGCTTTGGGGAGTAGCAAGGGCTATCCTCCAAGCATTTCATTGGGAAACCGTACCCCATCTACCCTACATCCCTGATCGTGCCCAGTCAGACTTCTTTTGTTTCCCAGTCTCCAAGAACACTTAAAAGGAACATGATTTGAGTATCTCAAGAATGCCCAAACTGCTGTTTTGATGTGGATTAAATGAAACAGTTCAGAATTCTTCAGGGAAGGATTTGTTGTTAAGTCAGTTCCTATTCATAGTGACCCTGTATAGAGTTTCAGAGGGAGCGATTGGTGAGTTTGAACTGCAGATCTTCCTTTCAGTTCAAACCAACCTTGTGGTCTGGTGTATTATCCTGGCGCACCACACCAGGATGGAAATGCCAGGTACAGGTCTAGATGGAGGCTATGCCAAGAAACAGTAGCTTTACATTTTGATGTTTAATAAAGGTTTCTATAATCTTATAGATAGTTGGTGAGTGAATGGATGGACGGTAAAGGTGAGATGGGTGGAAGTGTGGTTAGATGGATGAGTGACTGTATGATGCATGATGGGAGAATCCCAGATGAACTGAAGGGTGGATGGAGGAGGAGGACCTTGTGGTCCAGTGCTTTATCCCACGGCACCACACCAGGACGTTCTCTCTCTCTGTATATATATATATATATATGTATAGGTATGTATTTGTGCACATAGACCATGAGGCAATTGTTGGAACAGAAAAAGGGAACACTGAATGGTTTAAAATTGGAAAAAGTGTGCACTAGGGTTGTATACGTTTACATACTTAGTCAACCTGTATATATCCATCACTCGTCTGTCAGTTTGTCACATTGTGGTGGCTGGTGTGTTCCTGTGATTCTGGAAGCTATGCCACAGGTATTTTACATATCAGCAGGATCACCCACGGTGAACAGGGTTCAGCTGACCTTCCAGATGAAGACAGACTAGGAAGAAAGAGAGACGAACTACTTCTGAATGTGTAGTCACTGAAAACCTTAAAAACAGCAGTGGAACACTGTCAGCATCAGAATACTGAACATTGAAACATGATGAAGAGCTCCAGAATATTGTCAGATATAGTGCTGGAAGATGAGCCCCTCAGGTTGGAAGGCACTCAAAATTTGACTGGGGAAGAGCTGCCTCCTCGTAGTAGAGTTGACCATGTTGACATGAATGGAGTAAAGCTTTCAGGACCTTCATTTGTATAACCCAAAGTGAAGAGAAATAGCTGTAAAGATCCATTAATAATCGGAACATGGAATGTGCAAAGGATGAATCTAGGAAAACTCGAAATTGTCAAAAATGAAATGGAATTCATAAATATCAATATCCTAGGCATTAGTGAGTGTCGAGAATCGGCCTCGACATCGGTTCACGAAGGAGGGAGATCTGGCGGCGACAGAGATAGAGAAAGAATACACACAAAGACACAAGAAGAGAGACAAGAAGACACCCCGACACCAGAGTGGATGCGTAACTGGCGTCAGACGGATCCTGCATTGTAAACATTTTGGCTATGCATGCCGTTTGCACACCTTGCCAACTGCAATGCCTGTCCGTACTGCAAGCCACAACGCATGCGGGCTTCGGTCTGCGCCCCAGTTTTATTTCGGGGAGGAGCTTTACACAAAGGAAGGCGGGGTTTACTAAGACAGGATACAGAAGTGAAATATGATTAATCGTCCAACACAGGACACAATGATTTACAGGAATCAAATTCTAGAACATACATCACAAATTGTCTTGATAATCTAACATCCTTAATTTTCCAGAAATTCAAGCAAATTATTATATGGTACTTTTCAGGTTCGAATCCCAGGGCAGCAACTCAATTTCTCCAGGCTAATTAACATACCTAATCTTGAATGGGGGAAGGTGAAAAGGATTGGGAGGAGTCCCGCTGTGTCGGCTGCCTGGGCCAGGTTTGCAGGAGGAAGCGAGATGCCTAGGTCAATGGGCTGCACCTGGGAGTGATTTAAGACAGCAGTCCTTTTGTTCTTTGAACAAAACCCTGGAAGTCGCCCATCTACTTTGAGTTAATTCCTTGGGCAGCCTGGCTCCAGCAAACTTGCCTTTGGAACTTTTTACAGCCTTGGCTTTAGGAGAGGTTTTAATATTTGTCCATGGGTATCAAGGGCTCATGTATTAAGTTAATATCAAACATAACTAAATAATTTGATAAAGAACAGTTTGGACGAGCGTGCCCAGTGGCCAGAGTCTGTTCCTCTGAGAGATTTGTTCCCAGAACACCTTAAGCACTGCCAATACAGTGGAGACATTGAGAGAGGCACATTAGGAAACCATTTTCTCAGAGGCTACAATTACAGGGGTTCGAAGCATAGCAGGAATTAATAGGACTAAAGAGAATTATACAGAGCTAGGCCCACAGTGAGTTCGTAAAAGCCAATAAACCCGGGACGTCCGGAGGTTACTTCCTTGAGCCCACAGGGGCTCTGGCCAGCAATTCTGAGTGCAGCCACGTGCTGGATTTTCATCCATGACACTGATCCTCAACACCCCAATACCTGCAGTCTGCAACAAGTGAGCTGAAATGGACTGGTATGAATCACATGATTTACTACACCGGAAATGACAAATTGAAGAGGAATGGTGTCACACTCATCATCAGTAAGAACATATCAAGATCTGCCATGAGGTACAGCGCTGTCTGTGATAGGATCGTATCTGTGCACCTACAAGGAAGACCGGTTAATACCACTATTACTCAAATTTATGCACCACCCACTAAAGCCAGTGATGATGAAATTGAAGAAATCTACCAACTTTTTGGTTACGAATCGGGCTGTGAACCTTAAGGTCAGCAGTTTGAAACTACCAGCTGTTCTGCGGGTGAAAGATGAGGCTTTCTGCTCCCATAAAGATTTATAGCCTCGGAAACCCTGTACAGGGTCGCTATGAGTCGGAACCAACTCTGTGGCACATAACAACCAACTTTTTCCATCTGAAATTGATCAAACATGCAATCAAGATGTATTGATCATTACTGGTGATTGGAATGCAAAGGTTGGAAACAAAGAGGAAGGATCAGTAGTTAGAAAATATGGCCTTGGTGATGAAATGATGCTAGAGATCACATGATAGAATTTTGCAAGACCAATGACTTCTTTATTGCAAATTCATCTTTTAAACAATGTAAAAGATGACTATACACATGGAACTCACCAGCTGGAATATACAGAAATCAAATTGACTACATCTGTGGAAAGAGATGGTGGAAAAGCTCCATATCATCAGCCAACACAAGGCCAGGGGCAGACTACGGAACAGACTGTCAATTATGCAAGTTTAGGCTGAAGCTGAAAACAAATCCACAAGAGTCAAAATATGATCTTGAACATATTCCACCTACATTTAGAGATCATGTGAAGAACAGATTTGATGCATTAGACACTAAAGACCAAAGACCAGAAGAGTTGTGGGATGACATCAAGAACATCA
>NW_006408927.1:738615-744194 GCF_000296735.1 Chrysochloris asiatica | reverse complement strand
GGAAAGAGAAGGACTGGGTACTGGCAGCCAGGAGGCAGGCTTGCAGAATATGCCCTTTGGTTTAAATTATTATATATGCCTGAGTGGTTTTGTGTATACTCCCCCCACCTGCCGCTGCAAAAAAATACCCACAAAAAAACAGAGGAAATGGAAGCAAATACTGTTAAATGATGATGCAAGGAGTAGATTGTAATCATTGCGATGAAACCATGGTGTAAAGCTGCTGTTTTCTCATGTAAATATCACTCAGTTCACATTAAAACTAAAAAACAAAACAAAACATGAGAGTGCTCCTTGGAAGCCAGGATGGCCAGACTTCGTCTCTCATACTTCGGACATATTATCAGGAAGGACCCGTCTCTGGAGAAGGACAGCATGTTTGGTCAAGTGGAGGGTTCAAGAAAAAGCGGATAGATAGATTGGCACAGTGGCAGCAGCGGTGAGTTCAAAGGTAGCAATGATTGTAAGGTTGGCACAGAACTGGGCAGTGTTTCTGTTGTGCATAGGGTCACTCTGAGTTGGTACCGGCTTGATGGCATAATAACAACATATAATATGGTGTGGCGCTGTAGGTTAATGCGATGGACTACAAGGTCACTTTGAACCACAATATTGGTGGTTCAAGCTCACCAGCCGCTCCTGGGAAATCCTTTACAGGGTCACTATGAGTCGGCACCAACTCCACAGCACTTAACAACAACAATAGCAATATTGTTAAGTGCCAGTGAGTCAATTCCGACTCATAGTGACCCTGAATAGGGTTTCCAAAAAGCATTTGGTGAGCTTGAACTGCCATTCTCGTGGTTCACAGTCCAGTGTTGATCCCATAGTGTTACACAGAAGTACATATATACATATGCATACATGTGTGTATATATATATATCAATGGACAGATATATGGTGGGGGAATGGATGAGAGTTGAGTAGGTGAACAGATATATATGGTAAATGGATATGTAGATGGATGGATGGATGGATCAATGGTGGATGAATAGATATGATATGATGGGTGTGGATGGATGAGTTCTTGGTAGGTGCTGTTGAGTGCTCTACAGAACAGTCCTGTGCCAACTTCACAGTTGTGGTGATGTCACAGAGATCTTCCTCTTTTTCATGAACGCTTCACTTTTCCAAGCAGAATGCCCTGCTCAGGGACTGGTCCCTTCTCACCACATGTCCAAAATATGAGAGACAAAGTCTCGCCATCCTAGCTTCTAAGGAGCATTCTGGTTCTATTTCTTACAAGACAGATCTGTTTGCTCTTCTGGTAGTTTATGTACTTTAAATATATTTCTCCAGCACCATAATTCAAATGCATCAATTCTTCCACACTCTTCCTTGTTCCTTGTCCAACATTCACATGCTTTTGAAATACCAAACTGACAGTTTTCCTCTTCAACACTTTAAAAAGGTCTTGTGCAGCAGATTTGCCTAATGCAATACGTCGTTTGATTTCTTGACTGCTGCTTCCATGAGTGTTGATGGTGGATCCAATGTAAAATGAAGTCTTTGACAACTTCAATCTTTTCTCCATGTTTCATGTTCTTTATTGGTCCAGTTGTGAGGGCTTTGTTTCCTTTACACTGAAGTGCAATCGATACTGAAGGCAATGGTCTTTAATCTTTATCAAGGCTGTATCACATACATGCTTATCATGGGTTGTTAGTCTTTCTTCAATCCTGATGCCACATTCTCCTTCATATAACCCAGCTTCTCTGATTATTTGCTCAGCAAACAAACATATTGCATAAATATGGTGAAAGAATACATCACTGGTGCACAACCTTTCCTGCTTTTAAACCATTCAGGATCCCCTTGTTCTGTTTGAATAACTGCCTCTTGGTCTATGTGCAGGTTCCTCATGAGCACAATCAAGTGCTCTGGAATACCCATTCTTTGCAATGTTACCCATAGCTTGTCATGATCCACACAAAAGAAAGCCTTTGCATAGTCACTAAAGCACAAGTAAACATCTTTCTGGTATTCTCTGTCTTCAGCCAAGATCCATCTGACGTCAGCAATGATATCCCTCATTTCACATCCTCTTCTAAATCTGGTTTGAGTTTCTGGCAGTCCCTGTCAATGTACTTGTTGCAGCTGTTTTTGAATTATCTTCAGCAAAATCTTACTTGCATATGATATTGTTCGATGATATTCACATTTTGTTGGATTGCCTCTCTTTGGAACGGGCACACATATGGGTCTCTTCCAATTGGTTGGCTAGGTAGTTTTCTTCCAAATTTCTTGGCATCGATGAGTGAGTGCCTCCAGTGCTACATCAGTTTGTTGAAAGATTTCAATCTGTATTCCATCAATTCCTGGAGCCTGGTTTTCCGCCAATACCTTTAGGGCATCTTTGACTTCTTCCTTCTGTACCATTCGTTCTTGTTCGTTTTCTACGTCTTCAAATGGTTGAACATCCATCATTTATTTTTGGTACAATGACTGTGTATATCTCCCACTTTCTTTTGATGCTTTCTGCATCATTCAGTATTTTGCCCATGCTGTTGTTGTTATTAAGTGCTGTTGAGTTGGTTCTGACTCATAGCGACCCTGTGTAGGGTTTCTGAGGAGCAGCTGGTGGGTTTTAGCTGCCAATCTTGTGGTTTGCAGTCCAATTCAGATCCTACAGAATCCTTCAATATTGCAAGTCGAGACTTGAATTTTTTTCTCAGTTATTTCAGCTTGATAAATGCTTTACTTTTCTAACTCCAGATCTTGGCACATTTCCGTATAATACTTGAAAGTCTTCTTGAGCTGCCCTTTAAAAATTTTCTTTTCAGCTCTTTTACTTCATTTCTTCTTTTCACTTAAGTGTCTTTATGCACAAGAGCAAGTTTCAGAGTCTCTTCTGACATCCATTTTGGTCTTTTCTTTCTTTCCTGTCGTTTAAATGACCTTTTGCTTTCTTTAGGATGGTCTTGATGTTATCCACAACTCTTCGGGTCTTCGATCATTAAGCTCTAATGCATCAACTGTGTTCTAGAGATGATCTCTAAATTCAGGTGGGATACGTTTAAGGTCATATTTTGGTTCTTGTGGACTTGTTTTAATTTTCTTCCACATCAACTGCATATGTGCAGTTGATGGTCTGTTCCACAATCTGCCCCTGGCCTTGTTTTCGTGTTTTTGCTGATGATATGGAGCTTTTCCACAATCTTTTCCCAGAGATGTAGTCAATTTGATTTTTGTGTATTCTATTTGATGAGGTGCATGTGTGTAGTCGTCTTCTATGTTATTTTAAAATGGTATTTGTAAGAAGTCATTGGGCTTGCAAAATTCTATCATGTGATCTCTAGCATCTTTTCTATCACCAAGGCCATAATTTACAATTACTTATCCTCCCTCTTTGTTTCCAACCTTTGCATTCCAATCACCAATAATTATCAGTACATCTTGATGGTATGTTTGATCAATTTTAGACTGTAGAAGTTGGGAGAATTCTTCAATTTCATCTTTACTGGCTTTAGTGGTTGGTTCATAAAGTGGAATTAACTGTACTTCCTTGTAGGTGTATGGATATTATCCTATCATAGACAGCGTTGTACTTCCTGACTGATCTTGATATAGTCCTTTTGATGATGAAAGTGACACTATTCCTCTTGATTTTGTCATTCCTGGCATAGTAAACTATATGACTGTCAGATTCAAAATGGCCATTGCAGGTCCATCTCAGCTCACTAAGGCTTAGCACACCGATCTTTATGCATTTCATTTCATTTTTGACAACTTCAAATTTTCCTAGGATCATAGTTTGGTCCTTCCATGTTCCGATTATTAATGGACGTTTACAGCTGTTTTTCTTCATTTTGAGTTGGCCCCATCAGCTAATGAAGCTTTACTCCATTCACATCATCACGGTCAAGTCTACTTTGAGGAGGCAGCTCTTCCCCAGTCGTATTTTGAGTGATTTCCAACCTGAGCGGCTCATCTTCCAGCACTCTATCTGACAGTGTTCCACTGCTATTCATAAGGTTTTCAGTGACTGAACGTTCAGAAGTACTTTGCCTCTCTTTCTTCCTAAGGCATCACAGTTTGGAAGCTCCACTGAAACTTGTCAAGCATGGGGGACGGCTGGTATTTAAAATAGCTTTCAGTATCAGAGCAACATGCAAGGCCTTCACAGTGAGACAAACTGAAAGACAATGGTGGCTGAATTAGATGGAGAGATAGAAGATTGTGTGTGTAGAAGGGCCAATGGATGAGTGGGTGAATGGAAGGGCAAGTAGACATGGTGGATGAGTGGATGATGGATGGTTGAAAGATAATGAATGAATATGTGAATGGGTAAATGGATGGATGGATGAGTAATGAAAAAATGGGATATGATGGGTGTGGATTGGTAGATGACTGGATGTATGGATGAGTTGATGGACAGATATATATGGTGTATGTTGGAATGGATGGTTGGGTGGTTCAGTAGATGGATTGCAAAAAGTGGGTGGGAGACTCATGATCCCTTGAACCATCTGAATGGGTGAACTACAGGACGGTCGGGTGGGTGAATCAATGGACCAATGGCTGAATTAATGGAGAGACAGATGACTGAACCCGACGAAGGCAATCTGGTTGTTACCTCTCCACAGCTGCCCATTGTGGCCTCATCCATAGTGTCCCTGTACTTCCTGGAGCTGACCGACCTCTTCAAACCGGCCAAGGTGGGCTTTCAGTGTTATGACCGCACGCTGTCCATGCCCTACGTGGAGACCAACGAGGAGCTCATCCCGTTGCTCATGCTCCTGAGCTTGGCATTTGCTGCCCCCGCTGCCTCGGTGAGTAGCGGGAGCAGGGGTGACCAGCCTGTGGGCACCCTGGGAGCCTGCTGAGCGTGTCCCTGTCGGCAGATCATGGTTGGCGAGGGTGTGCTGTACTGCCTGCAGTCTCGGCTATGGGGCCGCGGTGGGGGCCCTGGCAGTGCTGAGGGCAGCATCAACGCCGGCGGCTGCAACTTCAACTCCTTCTTGCGGCGTACAGTGCGCTTCGTGGGTGAGTCCCAGAGTCCCAGAGCGCCGGTACGGTGTGTGTGTGTGTGTGTGTGTGTGTGTGTGTGTGAGGAGTGGCTAGCCCAGCCCTGACTCTCCCCATCCGCAGGTGTCCACGTGTTTGGCCTGTGCGCCACGGCCCTGGTTACTGATGTCATCCAGTTGGCCACAGGCTACCACGCGCCCTTCTTCCTGACCGTCTGTAAACCCAACTACACGCTGCTGGGCACCTCGTGTGAGGCCAATCCCTACATCACACAGGATATCTGCTCTGGTGCCGATGTGCATGCCATCCTCTCCGCCAGGTGAGCGCCCGCCCCTCCCACAGTCGGGTGTGCGAAGCAAGGTCCTACTCAGGTCACCGAGGGCGTGGGGGCAGGTCTGGGTCTCACGCCCCCCCCTTTCTCAGTCGGCCGGGGCTCACCTCTTGCAGGAAGACCTTTCCGTCTCAGCACGCCACGCTGTCCGCCTTTGCAGCAGTCTACGTATCGGTGAGTTCGCGGCATAAACCCGCCCTCTTCACAAGCCCGCCCCCTCTTCAGACCCCGCCCCCTCGTCAGATCCCACTCCTTTCGCAGGCTTGCCTCCCCCTCAGG
>NW_006408927.1:718413-738108 GCF_000296735.1 Chrysochloris asiatica | reverse complement strand
GTTCCCACTTCCTTCACAGACCCGCCCCTCAGCAGACCACGCCCTATATGACACTCCCCTTCAGATCCCGCCCCCTTCACAGGCCCTGCCCCTCAGCAGACCCTACTCCCTTCGCAGACCCGCCCCCTCCGCAGGCTCCCCCCACCAACTGACGCTAACACCACCACCACCCCTCCCACGCCGGCAGATGTACTTCAACTCTGTCATCTCTGACACCACGAAGCTGCTCAAACCCATCCTGGTGTTCGCTTTCGCCATCGCGGCGGGCGTCTGTGGCCTCACCCAGATCACTCAATACCGCAGCCACCCGGTGGATGTATATGCTGGCTTCCTCATTGGCGCTGCCATCGCTGCCTACCTGGTGAGCGGGGCGGAGTCTGAGGGGCGTGGCAGGCATCTGGGGCACAGAGGAGAGTGGACCACCAGAGGGGTTTTCGGGGGGGATGGCAAAAAGCAGCCATGGGGGACTGAGGGAGGAGGCAAGGGTCCAAGGGGCTTCAGGAGGAGAGGTACGGTCCCAGAGGGGGAATTGCTGCCTTGAGGGTCTGATGAGGAGGCAGAGATGTGACCCTGCCCGCAGGACGGGGTGTGTATGGGGGGAGATGTTGCCCTTTTATGGGGGGCAGATGGGGGCGCTCTGCAGGGCTGTCCCTTGACATTCTGGGCTCAGAATTGCCCCAGGTGCACAGTGTGGTTAACCATCACACCGGAATATGCTCCCATTGGAAGAAACTGCTACCCCCCGGCCCCCCTCCCCGGTCAGACAAGGCTATACCTACCCCTGGACCCCGTCTCTCCATGCTGTGCCTCGTTCCTCCAACACCCTTACAAAAGCTTGCCTCCCCCTCAGACTCTCCTGCATCTGCGTCCTGCGCCCCCCCCCCCCACCTCATTCCAGCATTCTCCCCCCAGGCCTGTCATGCGGTGGGCAACTTCCAGGCCCCGCCCGCGGAGAGGCCGGTGGTGGTCACAGCGGCATCCGCTAAGGACGCACTGCGCGCCCTGACCCAGCGCGGCCACGACTCGGTGTATCAGCAGAACAAGTCGGTGAGCACCGACGAGCTGGGTCCACCAGGGCGACTGGAAGGTGCTCCGCGGCCGGTGGCGCGCGACAAGAGCTCGCTGGGCAGCCTGAAGCGGGCCAGCGTGGATGTGGACCTGCTGGCCCCGCGCAGCCCCATGGGTAAGGAGAACATGGTGACCTTCAGCAATACGCTGCCACGTGTCAGCACGCCCTCACTGGACGACCCCGCTCGGCGACACATGACCATCCACGTGCCACTAGACGCCTCACGTTCCAAGCAGCTCATCAGCGAGTGGAAGCAGAAATCAATGGAGGGCCGCGGCCTGGGGCTGCCCGACGAGGTCAGCCCCGCACACCTGAGAGCGCCAGCGGAGTCCATGGCGGAGGAGGAGGAGGAGGAAGACGACGACGAGGACGAGGACGAGGAGGAGGAGGAGGGAGAAGAGGAGGAGGGAGGAAGTCCGGTGCCCCCCTCCCTCTACCCCACCGTCCAAGCGCGCCCTGGGCTCGGGCCTCGGGTCATCCTGCCACCGCGTGCCGGGCCACAGCCGCTGGTGCACATCCCTGAGGAGGGGACCCAGGCGGGGGCCGGCCTGTCCCCCAAGAGTGGCGCCGCCGTGCGTGCCAAATGGCTTATGATGGCTGAGAAGACCGGGGCGGCGGTGTCCGCCACGCAGCCCCGCGTAGCCAATCCGCCTCGGTTGCTGCAGGTTATCGCTATGTCCAAGGCGCCGGGTGGCGCGGGCGCTAAGGCGGCCGAGACAGGCTCGTCGTCCAGCGCCAGTTCCGATTCGTCGCAGTACCGGTCACCGTCGGATCGCGACTCGGCCAGTATCGTCACCATTGACGCGCATGCGCCACACCACCCCGTGGTCCACCTGTCGGCGGGGAACGGGCCCTGGGAGTGGAAGACGGCAAGCGGCGGTCCCAAGGGGCCGGAGGGCGATGGCACCTACGAGCTGGGTGACCTGGCGCGCGGCTTCCGCGGCGGGCCCCGGCCTCCTGGCTTATCACCCGGCTCGTCGGTCAGCGACGTGGACCAGGAGGAGCCGCGGTTCGGAGCCGTGGCCACCGTCAACCTGGCCACGGGCGAGGGGCTGCCTCCGCTGGGCGCAGCCGATGGGGCACTGGGGCCTGCCAGCCGCGAGTCCACGCTGCGACGCAAGGCAGGGAGCCTGGCGCTGGGCGAGCGCGACATGGGTGAGGCGGAGGCGGAGACCTACTACCGCAAGATGCAGGCAGCACGGCGGTTTAACGAATGAAGGCACTGGTGGGTGTGGCCAGGGAGGGGCTGCAACTGGTGGGGAAGCGGGTCTAGAAGGCTGGGGGGAGGGCGGGCAGGCACTGAGATCGTACCTCCGAGGAAATCAATAAAGGAGCGGGCAAAATCCCTTCTGAAGTCGTTTTCATTGTACTACCCCCCAGTCCCCATGGACACCATGCTAACCGGGGTGTAGGTAGGCCACACTGGATCCCTGGCTCCCCAAGCTGAAATGTCTGATAAAGTGCTGTGTAGACCATGGAGGGGGGTGATGTCAGGTCAGCCCATCCCACAGGTGGGCTCTACCACCCCCCAGATCAGGTGTAAATGGACGGGAGAAAAAAGACCCGAGCAGCATCAAGGACAGGTCCCAATGGAAAAGACAAAACAGATGCAAAGAAGTGTAAAGTCAAGAGTGCAGGATACAGAAGAAATTTATTCAAAGTCCCGAGTACAGACGGCCAGCTGCCTTCTACAACGTGAAGAAGAGGTCTACAGAAAAGGTACAAAGTTTGTTATAAAATCGTTTAATGCGGTTCTTGTGCATCACAGCCGTCGGCGGCACTGGAACAAACGTGCAGTGGTCACGCTTCCGCGGTTACAATACTGCCCTGTAATTGCTATCAAAATATACATCTGTCAGGATAAAAAACCTCCCTGCTGCCCCTGTGTCTGTCTCATAGGTATAAAAAGTCATAAATATGTACACCCTTGTTACACTCCTCCCATGCAGATGTGGGGGAGCAGGGGTCCCTGCTGCTATTGGAACCCACCACAGCTGATGGCTGAGCAGTTCCAGGACCCTGCCTCACCCTCTGGGTCCCAGCACTGGAGGCAGACAGAAAACAGAAATAACTTTGGTCCACAATTTGCAGGAAAAACAAAAACGAAGAAACCCTGAAGAAGTTTAAGAGCTTGTACCTCTAGACGGGTCACAAGTTAGGTGTGGAAGAAGGCCATGGAGACCCGGCCAGGGCTGGGGCCAACACTGCCCCTGCCCATCTGCTCCCCAGAACAAGGGGGATTCCTGCCTGGGACATCCCTCAGTAACAAGAAACAAAGAAATAGAAAGGAATACCACAAGGAGGAAGCTTAGATACACTTATACCATCTTTATCTTGCTATAAAAAGTTACGTCAAACTATTTTTTGCATATAAATGAAGAGATTAGAATATTTGGTCAAGTGGAAGTATTGCTAGGCACAGCTGTCTGCACTGCGGTTATAATACAGAGGGGCGAGGCCGCCTGCTCTCCGCGCAGGAAGGGGAATCACGTCACTTGATTAAGTGGGGGTGGGGGTGGGGTGGGGGTGTGGCTCAGAGGGCTTAGACTCCCCAGGCGTCAGTACATGATGGACGCAGAGTCTGTGGCCTCCTGTCCCCCAACACCTGCCAGGCAGCCCCCCCACCCCCAGACACAGGGTTTAAGGCACAAGGAAGCCACCTCGTGGTTGGAGCCCAGCCTGGCAGGGCCACGAGGTGGCTGACGGCAGGCAGGCAGAGAAGGCATCACTGTGAGAGTTGAGGGGGTGGGCGCCAAGCCATGGAACCCTCCACTCACGACAGGCACCGAGCTAGTGAGGTGGCCCCGTCACCGCAGGGTTAGAAAGTGGATTAGATTTAATTTTTTTAAAAACAGGTAAACTGATTTCTCTTTAAAAAAATAAAATCTCTGGTGGTAAGGTCACTTCAGCTGCTTTTTTTAAAGTGGCGTTTTCTCTGGAATGACGGAAGTGGTGGCGGGGCCAGGCGGGCGGGCAGGTGGGCCCTAGATGGTGGACTTGGAGAAGGACACACGCAGGTGGTGGTTCTCGCCAAGGTCATGGTTGTGCAACTCAATCAGGGCCTGGATGGCCTCCTCCACGGAGCCCATCTGGATCAACGCCATCTTGCGGTCCTTCCTGCAAGACTGGGGTGTCAGGAGGCAAAGTCAGGGAGCCATCAGGGGCGGGGAGGGGGACTGGCCACTACTTACTGGAAGAACTTGAAACCTTTGACCATGCCGCCATTGCTGGAGAAGAGGATCTTGAGGTCATCTTCAGATATTGAGGGCCTGTGACAAAGACCAGGGATGAGCCCAGATGCCCAGTCAAGTTCCCCTGGGGAGGTGGCCAGAATCAGCCTCCACGGAGTGAGGAGCACGAACCACTCACAGCTAAGAGCACATATCCTATTAGATTCAGGGTTTTATGATGAGGTGGGGGAGGGGTATGCCTTACGGGATGTTGGAGAGGTGTAGGGTGGCCGATGGGGGGAAGATATTCTGGAAGTTCTTGGAACCCGGCTTCTTGAAGCGGTGCAGAGGTGAGTTGCCATAGTCTTTAGTCAGCCCCTGGTCTTCCTGGCCCTCGCGCGGCAGCTGCACATTCTGGTGTTTGGACAACGTGATGCGCACTGGCTTTCCATGCAGCTTGTGCCCATTGAGGTGGCTCATGGCTGTGGCAGGACAGGATGTGGTTATGGGGGGACTATGGCCAACCGCAGCACCCTTCCCTGTGCTGCCCACCCCCCGCAGCACCCCACGGCATCCTGCTTACCCAGCTGGGCCTGGTTGCCGTCCGCCATCTGTACCAAGGCGTTCTCCTTCTTGTTAAACAGAACCTTCACCCGCTGCACATCCCCATACACACCTTAAAAACCCAACAAGGTCCTGATTGCGGAGGCCCCGGTTTCCCGCAGCCCCAACCCCCATCCCCCACGCCCCACTCCTTCTGCCCCTGGGGAACCTTTGACTACTAGTTACAGGGATGCCTTACAGGAACAACTAAGTTCAGCCAAAAGGTAATCAAATACAGGAGAGGTCAAGGCCAAGGAGCGGCCAACTGAGCATGCTACCAACATCGTAACTGTGGGACAGGCATGCGGGGCCATCCACCATGCGTACCCAGGAGCCGCACGCACGCACGCCACACGCACACACGCAAACCGAGCAGATGGTGCAAGGCTGAAGGCCAGCAGCAAAATCACAGTACACTTAGGGTGTCAATGACCGCCACTCACTGAAAACCAAGTAATAAAGGGTGAATGATAACATACCGAAGAGAATAAAGAGGCTTTGGGGTGTGACTCTCTAAGGACAGCAGAGCAAGGCAGCGGAGGGACAGGGAGAGGGAGAGTCAGGGGGAGCGAGGTTGGCAGTCGTCCACCACGAGGAAGGCAGTCCCCGCAGGCGTGCGACATGGTTGATGGATGACGGAGTTGTCAAGGTGGTTAATATTCCGGAGAGCAGGGTTTGGGGGGAATTTGTTTGGTTTTTTGGTTTATTTATGTTTTGTTTCAAGCAACAACAGGAAGCAGAAGAACCGTGCAGTCAGTTGGCAAAGAAATTCCGGATCAGGGCAAGAAAACAATCGGGAAAGGGGAAGGGGAGAAAAGAAAAAAGTAGCAAAAAACACAGGTCAGTAAATACATAAGAAAATAATGTAGCGTTCCATCAGTCAAGATCTATACACACATTACAAGTTACGGGTCCACGGCGCGGACACAGCGGGAGAGAAGCCCCTCTTCTCAGCATAGAGTGCAGGAGACAGCACTGGTGGGGGGGCCTCCACAAGGCCCACGCCAGAAACCCCCCACCCCACGCTCTGACCACTGAAGCATCGTCTCCTGCTGACCATGGCACAGAGAAGGAATTCTCTCAACAGGACCCAGGCCAGGCCGTGAGGGGAGTCTTGTTAGTTCACACCACGCCGTGTCTCCCTGGGGAGGCTCAGGAGCCAGAGCACCACCTTGGCCTGCTCTCGCCCACAGGAATTTGGCAGACAGGTAAAGAGCAGTCTGAAATGTTGATTAAATGGCAATCCCATCCATCAAGAGTTAAATATTTTGAGCATTTAGGATCGCATCAAGCTCTCTCTGAGGCAATTTGACAAATACAAATTCAGACACCATTTGGCACCTCTCCATCACAGGGCGGGCACCACGTGTGTAGTGGCTTCTCCCCATGGCACCCAGGTTTTGTTCCCCATCACTTTTTAGGTTGCTTCCACATAACAGAAAATATTTCAACTCTGAACATTATGGAATTGGAGACGTCAATCAGGATGTTAAGGAGACAGGAGACCGGCTGTGTGAAAGGAGAGTGGAGGGTGGGGCCCGAGCTGCCCCGAGAAGGCGCTAAGAACGCAGACCAGCATGAGGTCCCTGCACATTTTCCTGGGCTGAAACCTGGAAGGGAATTGCACGTACCTCAGGGTTAAGATTGCTGACCAGGAGAACCGAGTTCCCCGCCCCTGCCAGGCCGGGGATGGTGATCCGACCTGCTGCTGCTGCTGCGGCTGCCGCCGAGGGGATGGCCAGAGGGGCCAGGGCACCATGGACGTTGGGAACAGAGAGGCCTAGAAAAAAAGGGAGAGTTAGGTCGTGTCCAGCTGGGGAATGGGCCAGCCGGACGACACACACCCGGAAACCTTGTGTAACCACCAGCCGCCTCCACGTTCCACCACGTGCAGCCAGCTCCATGTGGGCCCCACCTCACCTGTATAACTCACCAGCCACTGAACTTGTCTACTAGGGGGCTCTCACTGGGCAGTTATCAACGGCCAGGCCGCCCTCCTGCCTGCCCCAACTGTTCTCCTCGGGCACAGCATACAACTGCCTGACTTGCTCTGGCCCAGCTCCCCAGAGGCCCTGTGACCTGCACACTCACAACTACACTGACCAGCCCACTGCGGCCACTGAGAGCAAGTATGGGCAGGCTATGTGGGCATGCAGACAGGTGGGGGGGAGGACAAGAGCAAGTCTGAGTACCTGCGGCTTGAGGAATGGCAAAGGTGGGAGGAAAACCAGCTCCTGCATACGGAGAGGCTGAGATTAGACCAGGTGCACCTAGAAACAAACGAGACGCTAATCACCGCACCCAGGCCTCCACCGCGGGCCCTTACAGCCCCACCTCACCAGGGGTCATCATCTGGGGGCTGGACAGGGGCCTCTCCTCCCCGAGGAGATCGCTCTTGCTGACAGAATCCTGGCGTTCACGCACCTCCACCTGCCAGGGTGTCTTACCGAAGGCTGCGGCCATGGTCTGATCCAGGGACGGCTGGCTGTCCCCTGAAGGCAGGTCGGGACGTGTGTAGTCTCGGCTCTTGTCGTTGTTGTACTTGACGTTGAGACTGGTGAGCTTGGAGAAGTCGATGCGCAGTGTGCAGCAGGCGTTGTAGATGTTCTGCCCGTCCAGAGACAGCTTGGCATGCTGGGCGCTCACAGGGTCCGCGTACTGCAGGAGCGCCTGGAACTGGTTATTCTTGGTGAAGGTGATGATTTTCAGAACCGTGCCAAACTTGGAGAAGATCTAGAGACAGCAGAGCAACTGGGTCAGGCTATGCCACGGAGACAGGACGCGTGTCGGGCCCACCGCCCACCCCTCCCCCAGGCGGGCACAGGTACCTGGTGGAGCACGTCCAGTGTCACGGGGTAGAACAAGTTCTCCACAATGACCCGCAGCACGGGGCTCTGGCCAGCCATCGCCATCCCGGCATCCATGGCTGCAGCCGAGGCGGCCAGGGCCTGGCTCCCTGACTGGACCGAGTTCACAGCCTGCAGGGCCGCCTGGGCCCGTGCCTGGTTGGGCGAGCTGTCGGTCTTGAGCTCCTTGTGGTTGGAGAACTGGATGTAGATGGGCTGACCACGTAGCATGGCGGCCACAGAGGTGTAGTAATTGACCATAGTGTTGGCTGCCTCCTCTGTGTTCATCTCAATGAAAGCCTGCAGGAGGGACAGGCGGCTTACAGGGCAGGCCCTCACCTCCCTCCCTCCCAGCTGGAAGAGCACCTGCCTGCCGGGCCGCCATACCTGGTTCTTGCCCTTCAGCATCAGCAGGTTGGTGACCTTCCCGAAGGGCAGGCCCAGGGAGATGACCTCCCCCTCGGTGACGTCACTGGGCAGCTTCCGGACATGGACCACGCGGGATGGGGCGCCTGAGCTCCTGCTATCCCCTTTAAACTTCTTGCTGTCATTCCCGTTGGCTGCAGAAAGTGGAGGTATGGAGGGACGACTTTCCCGCCACCCTCCTTCCCCAACACCCAGCGGGCCACACACAGAATGGGGACCCAGGACAGGGTTACCTGCAGAGGCAGAGTTGCTGCTCATGATAAAGGGCCCGTTGGTGACGCAGGTAGAGAAGAGCTCTTCAGATCCCCGCTGTAAGAGAGGACGCTCAGCCCAGACTGCCCTGGAGCAAAGGGCCACACAGACCTCCAACCTCCCACACATCACATCCACAAACGGATTCTCCTCCCCTTCCCCAGTTCCCAGGCTGACAAGAGCTGGTGCCACTGAGGTCCCCACAACATGGTTCCTGGGCCCCCCAAAAGGGAAACTGGGTTGAGATGCCCACCACCCCCATCTCTGTCCCTCAACTCTGTCCAAAGTCCGGGAGATGTCCTATCACACGGCTACTGGCAGACAAAGCCCCCTTGTCGTCCTGGACGGGCGTCCTATTTTCCAGCCCTTTCAGGAAACCCAACCTGCCCCGCTTTGTCAGTCTCAGGGAACGGGCGGGTGGGGTTAGGTTCTGCCCAGTCTTGCCACTACCACCACCCTGTCTCAGCGTGGACTCCCTGTTCACTTCCATCTGCCCAAGCTCCTCGGAGCCGCAGACCGCCCCCCCCAGACATTCAACACCGTACCCACAGCTGAGAAACTAGAGAAGGTGCTGTGGTGTCCCACCCCCCCCCAGAGCCGTGCCTGCTTACAGTCTGAGCTCTGTCCACAGCAGCCGCCCTCATCACCTGTGGGGTCTTCTACATGACTCTGGACTGTCATGGGATCAACAGATAGCTCCCACCCTTTCCTCAGAAGCCAGCTCCGAGCCCAGGAAGCGCCTGGAGCCCTGGCCACACCTGTCCCTTCTCAAGCACATGGTGGGGCGTCTGCCTTCCCTCCACCCTGCCAGCAAACACTCAGCACAGTGAGGCTGGCCGGATGGGAGGCCCTGTGGGGGGACAGTAGGGAGTGGACACGGACACAGCAGGAACCAGGAGACCAGAAACAGTTCCCCAGGTGCTGCTCAATGTGACTCTGGCCCTCACGTAAAAAAACCCCTCTAGGTGAGTCCCAAGCTCCACACAAGCCACCAAGAGGGCTGCCGTCACCACGCCGACCAACGCCCGCAAACCCTGAAGAGACCTTCCGCCTGTGAGCGCAGCGCCAGGCAGGGCGGGAATTTCCTCAGCGCATTCTTGGCCACTGGCCTGAAACCCTAATCACCGTTCCCATGACCACGACCATCTGCAGTGGGGCAAACCCTGACAACACAGGCCGACGTGCCTGCTCTGGTCACTTCAGCATGATGGGACAAGCCCAGCTAGGTGCAATGCCCTCTCACCAGGCCTCCTGTCCCTCGGATGCTCCCAGAGCACAGGGTGAGGGCAGTGTGCACCCACCCTGGGACCCCTGTTCCACCTGCCCTGCAAGCCCTCTTCTCCCAACAGGTGGCCTAGGAAACACCAGACCTAGCCAATTAAACCCACCAGTCGGCTCCAGCCTGCCTTTACCCTAAAATGCCATTTTTCACACACAAAAAAACCAAAACCAAGTTAACTGACGACTCTTGTCCTTGTAGGAAGCAGTGTTTTAGGGACCTGGCCCCAAGTTCAGTGTCAAAGCATGAACAGCTGAATGCAAGCACACCCCTGATCTCCAGCCATGCAATCCCACCCACCCCAAACACCAGGCCCCAGGAGGCTTTTATGAGTCCCTGTGCCCACAATGCACAGTGAAAAGGCAGTGAGCATGCCTACCTTTGTACCAACTGCTATATCTGGGACAATGCTGCGGAGAGAGAAGAGACACGTTAGCCAGGTGAGTGAGCTACCCCAGGTCCCCACTTCCAACCCCCCCCACCTGTAGTGAGAAAGTGAGCCACCCTCCATTCAAACCAACTGCAAAGGGGGTGTCCCCAGACATCTCCCAGAGGCCAAGGGCAAAACCCACCCCCTTCCTAACATCCTGGAGGAGGGAGAACTGCTGCTGTTGGCTTTCCAGAAGCCTGGAAGGAAGACCTCACCAATGTCCATTTAACCGCCCCAAGGAGGAGGTGAGAACTAGTACAAGTCTGTAAGGTGCTCAAGTTACTCATCAACCCCTGCTGAATACTGGACTTTCTCCTGAGCCTCAGCAAAGACTGGAGGAAGGCAGTGCCTCCAGGGCTTTGTAAAAGGTCAGGAACCCAGGCCGCCAGCCCCGCAACTCCACCTGCACTTCTCGTTCTCAGAGCAGTCTGGGTACCTGTACTCCCGACCTCATGGGGGCTTCACCTCTTCCCGACACCAGAAGCAGGTTTCTAACCGGATTGCTACCCAAGGAAAACCCAGTCCCCTGAAGCACCCACTCCCAGCCCAGTGGCCATTCATTAGCTCTTTGAAAAGCCCCCAGGGGAAGCTTGCAGGCAGGGACCCTTTAGGGCTGCAAAGCTTGCTCCTGTCCCTCCTGCCTTGCAGGTGGGGAACACCCAACGGGCTGAGCCGGGAAGGCTGGGTCTAACTCGCCACTTTGAATTCGCACGCAGCCCGTGCACGTGATGCTGCGGGCGGGCGCCGAACCACACCTCTCCGGATCGGGCCCCAGGGGAGGAACGGCACCCTATTACGGCTTTAAACCCCAGCACTTCCCCTCCCCCAGGAGAAAACCAAGACGGGACGGCCTAGTGAAGTGCGAACTCCTCTCCCGAGCAGACCTAGGTCTTCGCACCACAAAACCCACTCCTGTTCACGGCCCCACTGAAGCCGTCCACAGCCGACTTGCTAAAAATGACACGCAGTTCCAACAAGCTCCACAAAAGGACCCCGTTGGTCTTTCACCCAAGGGGGCGCATCCATAGCCTCCCGTCTTCTCTTCCAGGAGGCCTGGGACACTAAGTTTTGCTTCAAGTTAAGGAAATGGCGCGGGGCCGGGGGCATAGCCACTTCCGCGCTCCACTGTGACCTTGGGCCGCGCCGCCCAACCTCGCAGGAGGTGGAACAAAGGGGAAGGCGAAGCGAAACCACTCCGGGGAAGCGCGGGCGGCTCGGCCACCCGGTGAAACGCGACAGCAGGAAGGCACGGAGCGGTCCTGAGGGCCGGGGAGTGAGCCCACTCCCCAAGAAAGCCTCGGGCGCCAAAAGGGACGGCCATTCGGGCTCCGCGGCTGGGGCGGGCGGCGCCACCACTGAGCCTGCACCCTTCTGAGCGGGAAGGCAGCGTCGCCAAGGCCGCGCCCGGGCCCCAGGCGGGCGGGGGAGGAGAGGCCAGAGTCCGCGCGGCTGGAAAAGCGCGCTAGGAGGCCAGACGGGGCGCGGGAAGGGCCAACCCTGGCGCGCAAACCGCCGCGCACGCGCATCCAGTGCACGCGCAGGGAAATCCAAACGGGAAGCGGGAAGGGACACCGGCAGCGCGATTGCCGAGCACGCGCACAGTAAAGGCCGAGGGGCGCGCGCGGGCCGGACGGGAAGCGGGCCGGGCCGCGCGCCGCTGGGGCGGGGCGGACGGGAAGTGCTCAGCAACGGGCGGGGGGGAGGGGCACAGGCCGCCGCGTGCGCTCCGGACTAGCGCGTGGAGGCCGGAAATGGCCGGGGCCGCGGGGGAAGGGGTGTGAGACGGCGAGGATGAGGATGTGGGGTCAGGCCGGGTGGGGGCTCTCCGCCCTTCTACCCCTCTGGGAGCGCGGCCGCCTCGCGCCCTCAGCCCCGCTCCAGTGATGAGAGCTAAGGGAGCCAGAGACCCCGGCCCCCATTGGCCGAGATGAGCAGCGGGCGCGACGCTGGTCGTCGGCCGCGAGGCGACGGAGGGGAAGCCTGGGCGTAAGGAGAACGGCGGGCAACTGCAGAGCTATGACTCACCCGTCCATTGCACACACAGGAGACCCGAAGGGGACGGAGTGGAGGCGCCGGAATAGCAGGAACCAACCCAACGGCTCCGAGATATAGACTCACAAAATGGCGGAGACGCCCGAACACGTCCCCCGCGCGAGCTGCTCATTGGCTCCCGCCGCGACGAGGGGGCGGGCCGAGCTCCGCGGCCCCCTGCCCGCACCTCCCAATGGCCACAAGGCCACTCGAGGGGTGGGACCCAGAAGAATGGCAAACTCCTATTGGTAGAAATTGCCTTCCGTTTGCGCTCAAGGAGGAAACGGCCCTTGGGGTCCAGGGAAGAGGGGTGGGGGCTGGGAGAAGGTGGAACCACGTGACAGTCCCAGGGCCGGGAGCTGCCCTGTGGCGTGTGGCTTTGTGGGAGAAGCCATCTTGAGAGTGGGTACGTGGCGAGTCAGGCGGCGGGAAGCGTGCTTCCCTCAGGTTGTCGCCATCTTGCATACGGGCAGGAGCCGCCCCCCTCGGGCGTAAAGGCACAGGGAGGTGGGCCGCCATCTTGGAGTCGGGCAGGAAACCTATAGGACTTCATCTTGGTTTTGGGCATCTGGCCAAAAAGTTGGATTCAAACTGAGGCAAACTTCTAGGCTAGCTCACGGGCGGGGCACGCCGTCTAGCGCCACCCCTGCAGGTCTGGCTTCATGTCTACTGCGAGCCGCGGGGCCTGCGGGCGCGATGCGTTCGGGATTAAGCCCGAGCGGCCTTTGTTCGTTCCACTGCAGCCAGCCCGTACACAGTCCCGCCCCTGGCCGCTGTGCTGGAGAAACAGACCCAGGATGGGGAGACAGAGGCCCGGGGAGGTTCTTGCAGAATCTCACTCCTGTTGACCCTCCATCCCGGCAGGACAACACCCTACGCCATCTGGGGTCCACCAGGCCGGCGTCTCCTTTCTTCTCGGTGCCCGGAGCACGCTAACAGGGTGGTGGGCAGCCGAGGGGACAGGAAGGGGCCTGGCTGAGCTCCGGACGTTGATGCACCAGGTCGGAGGCTGGCAGGAGGGGCCTTGACGCTTTCCCGGGGGAGGGTTCTATCTGCGGGACCACAGCCCCCCAACACAGTCGGGGGACCACTAGGGCCAGCGGCCAGGTGGGCTGGGGGTCCGCTAACGCGGGTGGAACTTCCTCCAGGTTCCAAGCACAGGTCTCAGCCAATGGAGTCTGTAAATTCACATCCCATACAGGTCTTCTTGGTCTAATTAAAGCCCTTAGACCTCCCGTCCTAACCCCGGCCCTGTGTAGGTGGTGGAGCCTTGCCGACCAGCGCATTAACCCGCAGCGCTCTCAATGTGTTGGACTCCTAGCGCTGGACTGCCAACCACAAGGTCGGCTGTTCAAACCCACCAGCTGCTCCTCGGAAACTATACAGGGTCGCTATGGGTCGGAATCGTCTCAACGGTAGTTAACACCCAGTACCTGGGGTGGAGTCCGGGTGTGATGCTACAGGATAAGCACTGAACAGCTAACTTCAAGGCCAGTGGTTCAAATCCACCAGCCACTCCTTGGAAATCCTATACAGGGTCACTATGAGTCAGAACCCACTCCGTGGCACTAACAACAATGCTATTTCTGGGGTGATAGTCTCATTTGGGAATTGGTTTTCTTTGTTGTGTGACTGAGACTCACCTAAGATGTGTGTTAAATCAGTCTCTTTTGGAGACACAACCAAAACCAGACTCACTGACAAGTTGTTTTGGACTCACGTTGTTGTTCGGTGCCATCGAGTCAGTACCAACTCATAGAGACCTTATACAGAGCAGAAGGAAACACTGCCCGCTCCTGGGCCAACCTCACTACTGTTGCCACGCTTGAGTCCATCGATGCCGCCACTTGGCCAATCCATCTCACTGGGGGTCTTCCTCTTTTTCTCTGACCCTCCACCTTATCAAACATGACATCCTTCTCCAGCAACTGGTCCTTCCTGATAATACGTTTGAAGTATGAGGGACGAAGTTTGGCCATCTTGGCCTCCAAGGAGCACTCTGGCTGCACTTCTTCCAAAACAGATCTATTGGTTCTTTTGGCAGGCCATGGCACTTTCAGTATTCTCCTCCAACACCACAACTCAAAGGCATCAATTCTTCTACAGTCTTCCTTATTCACTGTCCAGCTTTCGCATCCATATGAGGTTATTGAAAATACCAGGGCCTGGGTCAGGCGCACCTTAGTCCTCAAGTTGACATCTTTGCTCTTCAACACTTTAAAAAGTTCCTGTGCAGCAGATTTGCCTAGTGCAATACACCGTCTGATCTCTTGATTGCTGCTTCTGTGAGTGTTGATAGTTGACCCAAGAAGAATGAAGTCCTTGACAACTTCAATCTTTTCTCTGTTGATAAGGATGTTGTTGATAAGGATGTTGTTGATAAGGATGTTGTTGGTAGGTGGTATCAAGTCAGTTCCCACTAACAGCAACACTACATACAATAGAATGAAACACTGCCGGGTCCTGAAACACCCTCACAGTTATTCCTTTTCCCCTGACCTTGTACCAAGTGTCGTGGTTTGAGCTGTGTCCCCGTCAAAATAGGTCGGCTTGATTGGACCAAGACTCTCAGTGGCTTGGCAGCTATGCAATGATCCCCAGTGATGTGGTCTGATGGGATAAACTAACAAGAGGATTCAGGGTGGAATTGATGTTAGGTGCAGTCAAGTCAGCCCAACTCATAGCCACGTTGTAGAGGGTTTCCAAGGAGTGGCTGGTATTCCATCCTGATCCCATGTATGTGCTGAGGTTCCCAAGGGCAGGGCGTGCAGCACGTTTTATCTTACAAGAGACACAAGGAGAGAGATGTGAGCGCAAGGTGGGCCTGCTTCCTGCAAGAAAGAAGCCGGGAGTGGAGCATATCCTTTGGATCTGGGGTCTATGCGTGTGACGCCCCTAGATCCAGGGAATGATTAGGGTCAAGACACACAGAGATCTCCAAGAAATGCTACACAAGAGGCCAGGCTTGTTCCCCGAATTCAGACTCGTAGCATCCTAAAACTGTGAGAAAACAAATCTCTGTTCGTGAAAGCCACCCCAGTGTGGTATTTCTGTTAGGGGTGCTCTAGAGAATGCAGGCACCAGACATGACATCCTTCTTCAGAAATTGCTCTGTTGATATTGTTGTTGTTGGGTGCTGTCCAGTTGGTTCTGACCCATATTGACCCTTGTACAAAAGTCCTGCACTATCCATCCTCACAATGTGTTTGACGCTATTTCTGTTGGCATTTTACAACCTCGAAAACATGGTGCTGGGCGAGAGAAGCCAGCCATCAAAGGTTACACACTGTCTGATCCCATCTCTGGGCAATGTCTGCGATATGGCCGGTTGTCACCTCTGCTGCTGCCTTTGTGTGGCCTCATCTCTCCGGTCTCTTCTTATCAGGACCCTTGTGAAGAGATCCCTGGTGGCTCTGTGACTAAAACACTTGACTGTAAGCCATCGATTTGAACCTGCCATCCACTCCATGGGAGAAAGTTTGCTATGAGTTGGAATACACACGATGTCCATGGGTTTTATGATTACAAATGGGCCTACTTACATAGTCCGGAAGCTCTCCCCAACTCAAGACCTTTAACTTAATCTCATCAGCAAAGACCCTTTGTTTCATTAAGATCCCCTCACAGGTCCCAGGGACATGGCATATCTTTTGGGGAGGCTGCTTGTAGACCCTCTGTCATTGCTTCCTGGCCTTGTCCAGGGACCTCCCTGTAAGGTCACCTGACACCAGGGTGGGCCTCCCTGGGTTGACCAAGGATTAAGGCCATGCCATGTACAAATCGGACTTCTAGTGTGGCACTGGGCTGCGAACCACAAGGTCAGCAGTTCAAACCCACCAGCTGCTCCTCGAAAATTATACAGGGTCGCTTAGGTCGGAACCGACTTGATGGCGCTTAACAACAACAATGTACAAGTCAGATATCACTGTGTGGAACATTTTGGAGAGAATGCCTCGCTACCTTCTGTGCGGATTTATTCAGGGAGCTGGGCCCAGTCTCGCCAGCCATCTGGTTCCTTCATGAATGATTCAGGGTGGTCGTAGACATGTGCATTTGTTTGAGAGTCATTTGTTTCTACGTCACCATGTTGAAAACGATACCTTGAGATCCTCCCACGGGTGAGTAAGACTGGAGGGAACCAGGTCAGCTAGAGACAGCTGGCATCCCAAGTCCTCAAAACCCCTCAAACGTTTGGCAGGGCCTCAGGTGTCTTTACAGACAAGGTGGGTGGTGGAAGGCCAGTGCCTCAATTTACCCCTTTATCAGAACATCTGCATTGTGACTGTCCCCCAGAAATGACTGTCATGGTTTCAGATGTATTTCTTTCCTTGAATATAAAAGTAACCGAATGGAGGTACAAGGCTGGACCTGGGCCTCCTAGGCTTCTATGTTGTTGTTGTTAAGTGCCATCGGAGTTGGTACCTACTCATAAATGCTGCCCCTATGCCAGTCCATCTCTCTGGGGGTCTTCCTCTCTTCCATTGACCCTCCACTTTACCAGGCAAGATATCCTTCTCCAGGGACTGGTCCCTCCTGACAATATGTCCGAAGTATGGGAGACGAAGTTTGGTCATCTTGGCCTCCAAGGAGCACTCTGGCTGCACTTCTTCCAACACAGATCTGTTGGTTCTTTTGGCAGCCCATGGCACTTTCAATATTCTCTTCCAACACCATAACTCAAAGGCATCAATTCTTCTACGGTCTTCCTTATTCACTGTCCAGCTTTCACATGCATATGAGGTTATTGAAAATACCATGGCTTGGGTCAGGCTTCTATGGCGAACTGGAAATTGATCCAAGCTAGCTATCCCACTCCGAGGCAGATACATACCAAAGCTCCTTGAACACAGATGCTCAAACCGACGCTTGCTACCAACGCTCACCATAGTACCCTTCACAACAGTCAAAAATTGAAAACAACCCAAGTGTCCATCAGCAGACGATGGACAGATGGCATGTGGTCCATCCTATAATGTAATATTGTTGTTGAGTTGGTTCCCACCCACAGGGACCCTGTATACGATTTCCAAGGAGCAGCTGGTGAGCTTGAACTTGCATCTTGCAGTTCAAAGCAATTTTGCAGTCCAGTGCACTAGCCCACAGGGTATATATATATATATATCATCATATGATAATATAGCGTTATATTATCCAGCCATAAAAAGGAACGAAGGACTGATACAGCATGGAGACAAATCACTTTATGTGACCTTGGTACTTTGGAAAAACAGCTTGAGAGATTTCCGCCCTCTTGCCCCCAGCTCTGGGGAGTTCTGATGCCCTACTTTTGTAACCCAGAGGGTTTGTGACTCTCCTCTATGTTGATTGACATTTTCTGCCCAGTCCCTCCTTCACCTTGCCCAAGGCTACAGCCTGTGCCCTGTGATTGGTCACTTTTAATGCACCTTGCAGCAATTGGTCAATATAGAATGCAAATGTGTAACTATAGGTTATTATGCAAATGAAGTATCTGTAACTTACCAACACTGGGTTGGTACTGTCTTGAAAAAAGTACTCCTCTTCAAGGTGACTGTTCCCCTCTCTCACTGTGCTCTTCAAAGGGTGGTCCCAGCCTGAAGACACAGAGAGAGACTGGGGTCTTTCTGCTCAGTGCCCATGGCCCATGGCTCAGGCAGAAGAGGCAGGCCCCAGGCCATCATTCCATGGTCAATCTAGAGCCCCTGACCACCGGATGGTGCCAGATGCCCAGGCTACAGAGGGCCTCCACCCTCATGAAGGGAACAGGACAATAACCTGGTAAACACCGACAGGCAGTCATGGGCAGCTGACTGTGGGCCTGCAGGAAGTGGCTGCTGGAGAGAGAAAGCCAGGAAGGGGCTGGAAGGTTCCGGAAGGCCTTGAGAGGAGGTAGGGGTGCAGGAAGGAGCTGAGAGGTAGCAGGACAGGCTGGACCCGTAGGAGGACATTCACTGGAGGGTCCCACCTCGATGGCCTTTGGCTCCCTGGGGAGCTGGGTCTTGTGGATGGCACTGAACGAGAGGGAAAATGTGGCATTGTGTGTGGGGGGTGGGGCTGTAAGGTGGGTCCCTGAAGACCCATCCTAACCTCAGAACCTGTGAGTGCGCCGTATTTGGAAAAAGGGACTTTGCAGATGTGATGAAATTAAGGATCTCAAGATAAGAGCATCCTAGGTTGCCTGTCGTTATGAGTTGTGCTGGCTCAGGAGCATGGGGACCCCACATACAGCAGAAGGAAGCACTGCCCAGCCCAGTATCATTGTCACCATTGCTGGACAGCTTGAGTCCACTGTTGGGGCCTCTGCATACTTTCAGTTCCTTTCAACCTTGAGGGCGCATCTCCCAGCACCATATTGGATAATGTCTTTGGGGATCCATATGTTCATTGGCTGATTTTTAGAAGAAGATAGCCAGACCTTTCTTCCTGGTCTGTCTTATCTGGAAGTTCTGCAGAAGCCTCTTCCATCATGGATAACCCTGTTGGCATAGCTTCTAGCACCACAGTGTCACACACCGACAGACAGGGATCCGTGATTAGCTCTTGTTACTAAGTGCCATCAAGTCAGCTGCTTCTCATAGCAACCCTGTATAGGGTTTCCGAGGAGCGACTGGTAGGCTTGAACAGCTGACCTTGCAGTTAACAGTCCAGTGCTAATCCTACAGTGCCATACCGGGACTCTGACTATCTGAATAAGCCCTAAATCCAATGACAAGCGTCTTTACAGGAGAAAGAGAGATTTCGTAAACAGAAAAGATGGTCATGTGACAACAGGCCTGGGGGCAGCGGTGGGGCAGAATGCCCCGGCCACCAGATGCTGGGAGAGACAAGGAAGGACCCTCCCCCAGCCCAACTGTTTGAAGCCATTCCTGTGTGGGCTTTGTCATGGTGCCCCAGAACACCCAGACAGACCCAGGACAGGGGGCCAGGGGCAGGCTCGCCGTCGCACAGCAACGGGAGATGACAATGCGGTGTCCCCAGCTCGTTTCCACAGCCTTGCACAATTTATTAAAAGGGAGACATCTTGATAGGAGCAGAAATGTGAGACTGTGTAAGTGATCCAGACATCACCTGTCCACCGCCAGTCCAAGGTCATTCACCGTGCCACCCGGCCCTCGGCTGGGGTGCACTGAGGGCTCAAGCCACCGGGGGAGGGGCTGAGCCTGGGACCTCTGTGTCCTGGTCTGGGTGGGGCACAGAATGGACCCAAGGGGCGTTAGTGGGGTGTGAGATGCTAGACGCCGCAGAACCGTGGCTCCCACGTTCTCAGGAAGTTTTAACCCAGTGTTATCCAGATCTTTGTCAGGTGTAAGGCCTGCTTGCTCTTCAACAAAAGAGGGAAAAAAGGTCAAACCACATTGAAGTGCAGCCAGAGCGCCCCCTGGAGGCCAGGATGACCAAACTTCATCTCTCATACTTCAGACATATTGTCAGGAGGGACCAGTTGCTGGAGAAGGAGATCATGTTTGATAAGGTAGAGGGTCAGAGAAAGAGAGGAAGACCCCCAATGAGATGGATTGGCCAAGTGGCAGCATCGATGGACTCAAGCGTGGCAACAGTAGTGAGGTTGGCCCAGGATGGGGCAGTGTATTGTTCTGCTATGCATAAGGTCG
>NW_006408927.1:697677-718313 GCF_000296735.1 Chrysochloris asiatica | reverse complement strand
CCCAATGAGATGGATTGGCCAAGTGGCAGCATCGATGGACTCAAGCGTGGCAACAGTAGTGAGGTTGGCCCAGGATCGGGCAGTGTTTCGTTCTGCTCTGCAAAGGGTCACTATGGGTCAGTACCAACTCAATGGCACCTAACAACAACAACAACACCAAGATATAAAAAAATAGTGGGACACAGTGATGTCTGGGGACATTTGTGGGTCTCACAACTGAGAAGAGGGTGCCATTGGCGCTGAGTGGGTGAAGACCAGGGATGCTGCTCACCACCCCACAGTACATAGGGTACCCCACCCCAGAGATGGACCCGGCACCAGATGTCCACAGAATTGACGGGGGAGACCCTGCTTTCATTATGGAAAACATTTCTTGTTGTTTTTAGTGAGTTCACACTATTACACCAAAAACCAAGCCCATAGCTTTGAACTGACCAACTCACTGAAGTAACCAATGGTGGCGGTCCTAGCAGACTGGATTATTTGCCCCCCACCCAAGGCATGCCAGGCTGTAACTGGCACGGCGCAGCCGATTCTCCTGGGAAGCAAAGCCGCTAGACTTCATCTCACCCACTTTGGACATGACGTTAGGAGGAACTTAGTCCCTAGAGGAGGACATCATGCTTGGTAGCGTGGTTTTAGTTGTTGTTAGGTGCCATCGAGTCAGTTCTGACTCATGGCGACCCTACGCACATCAGAAGGGAGCACAGCCCGGTCCTCGGCCAACCTCACAATTGTTGGTACCCTTGTGCCCACTGCTGCTGTCACTGTGCCAGTCCATCTCATTAGGGGTCTTCCTCTTTTTCGTATGACCCCCTACCAATCATGAGTTCTTCTCCAGGGACTGGTCGGTCCTTCCTGATAATATGTCCAAAGTATGAGAGACAAAGTCTCGTCATCCTGGCTTCTAAGGAGCATTCTGGTTGGACATCTTCCAACACAGATCTGTTTGTGTTTTTAGCAGTCCTTGGTACATCAACTCTCACACACAGATTTTTCTAAGGTCTTCCTTATTCATTGTCCAACTTTCACATGTATATGTTGTTGTTGTTGTTGTTATGTGCCGTGGAGTTGGTCCCGACTCATAGCGAACCTGTACAGGGTTTCCGAGGCTGTAAATCTTTACAGGAGCAGATAGCCTCATCTTTCTCCCGTGGAACAGCTGGTAGTTTCAAACTGCATATGTAAGGCAACTGAAAATACCATGACTTAGGTCAGGCACACCTTAGTCCTCAAACTGACATCTTTGTTCTTGAACATTTTTAAGAAATCTTATGCAGCAGATTTGCCTAATGCAATGCATTGCTGCTTCCATGAGTGTTGATAGTTGTTGTTGTTAAGTGCCGTCGAGTCGGTTCCGACCCATAGTGACCCTGTACAGGGTTTCCGAGGGTGTAAATCTTTACAGGAGTAGAAAGCCTCATCTTTCTCCTGCGGAGCAGCTGGTAGTTTCGAACCGCTGACCTTAAGGTTCACAGCCCGATTCGTAACCACTACGCTACCAGAGTGTTGATAGTAGATCCAAGCAAAATGAAGTTTTGACAGCTTCAATCTATTCTCTGTTTATCATGATACTATTTATCGGTTCAGTGGTGAGGAGTTTTGCTCTCTTTACGTTGAGGTGCAAACCATAATGAAGACTGTGGCTTTTTAAATTTTTTACCGCCATCAGTATTTTAAGTCCCCTTTGCTTCCAGCAAGCAAGGTTGTATCATTGCATACCGCAGGTTGTTCATGAGTCTTTCTCCACTCCTGATTTTATATAATCCAGCTTCTTGGATTATTTGTTCAGCATCCAGATTGAATAAGTATGGTGAAAGACTACAACCCTGGCGCACACCTTTCCTGACTTCAAAACATTCAACATCTCCTTGTTCTGTGCCAATGATTACCTCTTGTTGAAGTGGAGGGTCAGCAAAAAAGACCCTCAGCGAGATGAATTGATACAATGGCAGCAGCAGTGGGCTCCAACAGAACAATGGTGAGAACGGTGCAGGACTGGGCAGTGTTCTGTTCTGTTGGACACAGGGTCACTATACATTGAAACGGACTCGATGGGCTCTTACAGAAGCAGACTGCCCCATCTTTCTCCTTCAGAGCAGCAGGTGGCTTGGAACCACTGACCTATCAGTTAGCAGTCTAGTGCGTTTTTAAAGACCGTATTCCAGACTAAATCCCTGCTGGGTCAGATGATGTAAACCAGGGGGATCCTCCAGTGTTTGTGACTCCCCTCCTCTGTCCTCTCCACTCCGTGTGTGGATTTAAATGCATGCCGCATCCTAGGAGGTCATGAGGTTGGAGGATTATGGGCCAGAGAAATCACCTAACCCGAGGACAATTCTGGATGAGGTCTGGGGACATTTGCAGTGGTCATGACTTGGGGGGCTGCTACTGGCGTCCAGTGTGTGGAAGCCAGAGACTTTGCTCAACACCCTACAGTGCACAGGACGGTCCCTCCTCAAAGTATGACCAGGCTACCTGCCAGTGATAATGTTCTAAGTTCCCACATCCTTCTGAGCTTTGCTCTGAGAAGAGCAAGCCTCGGGGAGAAGGGTTAGGGGAACAGAAGGAAGGAGCCAGGCTTTCAGGAAGAAATGTACCCCAAAGCTAGGAGGGAGCTCCTCCCAGGGTGGCATGATGTCCTTGGGGCCCGAGGTGACATGCAATTGGAGAGTCTCCAACGGTGGCCTCACCAGCATCAATAGTTTATTGCGGGAAGCGGACACTTGATCTCACATTACAGGGGGCCAGCTCAGGTGGCCTCAGTGCCTGCCTGCCTGCCTGCCCACCTTGGGGAGGGGGGTGACTCCTTGTTGCCAGCCCATTCCCCCACACTGACTGAGCATGCCTAGAGGTATCTTGGTGGACTGAAGCATGAATTTGTCCTCGCTTTGATGGACATGGGTTGCTCAGGTGCTGGTCCAAGGAGCGGATCTGGGTGGGTGTTCATAGCAAACTCACACAACACAGAAGACACAATGGTTGCAAACTCTCTGTTTCCTTCCAGATGGTGTAGTGGGTTATGAGTTGGGCGGCTTACATCAAGTTCAGCAGTTCGAATCCACCAGCTGCTCCACAATAGACCAATGAGGGAGGCTTTCTGTTCCTGTGAGGTTTACAGGCTTGGAAGCCCTCGGCAGGTTTGCTATGAGTCAGGATGACTTGATAGGACAATGCCACCACCACCCTTTTCAGCTTCAAGTGAGCTCTGAGCTGCTAGTTACAAGGCTGGTGGTTCCAACCCACCTAGGCACACCCTCCTCTTAGAACCTTGGAGCTGATTCCAGTTTATAGTGACCCTGGAAGGAAGAATAGAAGTGTCCCATAGGGTGTCTGAGGCAGGTGGCCATGTTTTTCTTCCACTAGTGAGTTTGAACTCAGTTAGCAGTCCAGCGCTTAGCCCCTCTGTGGATCAGTCCTGCTCTTTTAACACTAGAGGGTCTATGAATCAGTATTGGCTTGGTGGCAACTAAGTATCATTGTTCACTCCTGATAGAAAGCAGCCAGGATAATGTAACCATTGTAAATTTACAAGGCAACAATGGGTACATATAACTCCTTCCAATGGCTTTAAATGGTTCTCAAACTATGTATCCATTTCACGTTGATATGTTTCAACTGAACTCTATACACCACAGAAACATGTTGCGGCACCCCACTGAGGCCATTCCTACTGTTATCAACACTGTGTAGGACAGAATAGACCAGCCTGGTAAGACTTCCAAACTGGTCATCTTTCTAGAAGCCGATCACCACATCTTTCTCCCACAAAGCAGCTGGTGGCTTTGAACCACTTACCTTTCGATTAGCAGGAGAGTGCTTTAAGCACTGCACTACCAAGACTCCTTCATGTTGAGGGAAGAAAACTTTTTAAAATAGGTGAGTGGTTGCAAAGGCCAGCACTCCTCCTCCAGCACCCACCAGCAGCCACCACTGGCGTTTGGGATGTTGTTACATTATGCAGCTTTGGGAAGCATTGATTTTGCAGCTTGTCCTGCTTGTGTATCTGGGAAGCCAGGAAGAGAGATCAGTAGTTAGACATCATGGCCAGTGTGAGAAAAACCATGCTGCAGATTGCATGCTGGAATTTTGCAAGATCAACGACCTCTTCATTAGAAATACTTGTTTTCAACAACATAAACAGTGACTGAACATGCAGTCCTTAGCAAATGGGACACACAGGAGTCAAATCGACTCCAACTGTGGAAAGAGAAGATCAAGTTCAATGTTATCAGTCAGAACAAGGCCAGGGGCCAACTGCAGAATAGACCACCAACTTGAAGCTGAAGAAAATTAAAACAAGCCTGTCACAGCCCAAGTACAACTTCAGTGTGTTGTTGTTGTCAGCTAGTCGGTAATGACTCATGCACAACAGAACGAAACACTGCCCAGTCCTGGACCCACCTCACAATTGTTGCTAAGTTTGAATTAATTGATGCTGACACTTTGCCAAGCCATCTCGTTGGGGGGTCTTCCTCTTTTTCTCTGACCCTTCACCTTATCAAACATGATGTCCTTCTCCAATGACTGGTCCCTCCTGACAATATGTCCAAAGTATGAGAGACAAAGTCTGGCCATCTGACCTCCAAGGAGCACTCTGGCTGCACTTTCAAAACGGATCTGTTGGTTCTTTTGGCAGCCCATGGCACTTTCAATATTCTCCTCCAACACCATAACTCAAAGGCATCAATTCTTCTACGGTCTTCCTTATTCACTGTCCAGCTTTCACATGCATATGAGGTTATTGAAAATACCGTGGATTGGGTCAGGTGCACCTTAGTCCTCAAACTGACATCTTTTTAAAGATATCTTGTGGAGCAGATTTATCCAGTACAATACATTGTCTGATTTCTTGACTGCTGCTTCCATGAATGTTGATGGTTGATCCAAGCAAAATGAAGTCTTTGACAACTTCAATCTTTTCTCCATTTATGTAGATGTTACTTATAGGTCCAGAGGATTTTTGTTTTCTTTACACTGAGGTGCAACCCATACTGAAAACTGTGGTCTGATTTTCATCAGTATTTGAAGTTCTCTTCACTTTCAGCAAGCAAGGTTGTATCATCTGCATATCACAGGCTGTTAGTGAATCTTCCTCTAATCTTGATGCCTTGTTTTTCTTAATATAATCCAGCTTCTTGGATTATGTGCTCAGCATACAGACTGAATAAACATGGTTGAATGAATATAATCCCGGTGCACACCTAATTTTAAACCATCCAGCGTTCTCTTGTTCTGTTCGAACAACTGCCTATTGGTCTATGTACAGGTTCCTCATGAGCACAAGTAAGTGTTCTGGAATACTCATTCTTCATAATGTTGTCCATAGTTTGTCATGATCCACACAATCAAATGCCTTTGCGCAGTCAATAAAGCACAGGTAAACATCTTTCTGGTAGTCTCAGCTTTCAGCCATGATCCATCTGATATCAGCAATGATATCCCTCATTCCACATCGTCTTGAATCTGGTTTGAACCTCTGGAAATTCTCTGTATAGCCTACCTGAATTCAGAGCCCAATTTAAGAATAGATTTGATGCATTCAATGCTAATGACCAAAGGCCAGGTAAGTTGTGGGATAACGTCAAGGTCATCATACCTGAAGAAAGTAAAAGGTCATTCAAAAGAGAGGAAAGAAGGAAAAGAGCAAAATGGATGTCAGCAGAAGGTCTGAACATAGAGCAGCCAGCATGGGCTGAACAGCTGATGGGGTAAAGAGTGGGATCGAAGACCTCCAAGGTGGCTCGAGAAGACAAAGTAAAGTGTCTTTGAAGGTTTCTATGACAAAATATTGAATGATGCAGGAGGCAGCAACAGAAGATACACAGTCTTGGTGAGACACCATAGGAAAAGGAAGGGTTGGTGGGTCAAACCCCCTAGTCATTCCTTGGAAACTATATACAGGGTCACTATGAGTTGGTGTCAACTTGATGGCAGTTAACAACAACAGACTCCCCCCCCCCCCAAATTGGTTGATGTTTAGCCATTTCAGGAGGTAGCATGTGATCAAGAACTAATCGTAGTAGAGAAAGCAGTCTAAGCTTCACAGACACATTGGTCAAAAACAAGGCTCCAGGAGTTGATGGAATACCGATTACAATATGCCAACAGATGGGTGCAACAATGGAAGTGTTTACTCATCTATCCCAAGAAATCTGGAAGACAGCTACCCGGCCAAGCGATTGGGAGAGACCCATATTTGTGCCCATTCCAAAGAGAGGCGATTCAATGGAATGCAGAAATATCTGAGCAATATCGTGAATAGGACACACAAGTGATGTTTTTTTTCTGAAAAGAATGAAAAACCCGTTGCAGCTTGACATCGACAAGGTTGTTATTGTCATTAGATGTAACTGAACCAACCAGAACTCATTGTGATCCTCAGCTTAGTAGAAGGAAACTGCGTGGTCCTGAGTCAGCTCCACAGTTGTTAGGAGGTTTGAGTCCATTGTTGTTGTGGTTGTGACAGTCCATCTCACAGAGGGTCTTATTCTTGCTAACGCTCCCTTTTTCCAAGCATAATGTTCTTAGCCAGGGACTGGTCCTTCCTGATGACATGTCTAAAGTATGAGAGACAGAGTTTCCCCATCCTGGCTTCTAAGGAGCATGCTAGCTAGACTTCTTTCAAATCTTTTCAAGATTTATAGATTCTTCTGACAGTCCAGAGTACTTGTAATATTCTTCTCCAACACCATAATTCAAATGCATTGATTCTTCTATGATCTTCATTAAACATTGTCCAACATTCACATGCGATAGAAAATACCATGGCTTGGGTCAGGCGCACCTTAGTATTCAAACGGACATTTTTGCTCTTCCACACTTCCAAGAGGTCTTGTGCAGCAGATTTGCCTAATGCAATACATTGTTTGATTACTCCACCGATGCTTCGTGGAGGCAAGCAAAATGAAGTCGCTGACAACTTCGGTCTCTTCTCTGTTTAATATAATGTAATTTATTGGTCCAGTTGTGAGGAATTTTGTTTTCTTTACATTGAGGTACGATCCATACTGAAGACTGTAGTCTTTGATCTTCTTCAGTAAGCAGTTCAAGTCCTCTTCACTTCCAGCAAAGTTGTGTCGTCTGCATATCACAAGTTGCTAATGAGCCTTCCTCCAATCCTGATGCCACGTTCTTCTTCATAGTGTCCAGCTTCTCGGACTGTTTGATCAGCATACAGGTTGAATAAGTATGGTCATAGGATACAACCCTGACTCACACCTTTTCTGATTTTAAACCACTCAGTTCTATTCTAATGACCACTTCTTGGTCCGTGTATAGGTTCCTCATAAGCACAATTAAACATTCTAGAATCCCCATTCTTTACAATGTCATCCATAGTTTGTTATGATCCACATAATCAAATACCTCTGCATAATCAATAAAATACAGGTAAACATCTTTTTGGTATTTCTCTGCTTTCAGCCAAGAAAGACCCTTCATTCCACGTCCTCTTCTGAATCCAGCTTGAATTTCTGTCAGCTCTCTATCAAAGTACTCTTGCAACTGTTTTTAAATGGTCTTCAACAAAATTTTACTTGCATGTGATATAAATGATGCTGTTGTATCATTCAGCATTCCACTGGGTCATCTTCCTTTGAAAGGGGCACAAATACGGATCTCTTCCATAGTGACCAGCTAGCTGTCTTCCAAATTTCTTGGCGTAAATGAATGAGTATCTCTAGTGCTGCATCAGTTTGTTGATACAGTTCAGTTTGTGTTGCTTTAACGCTGACAATGTGCTATCAGAAGAAGACATAGGCCAAGTGGTAACATTACTGACGTCAGATGGATCTTGGCTGAAAACAGAAAATATCAGAAAAATGCTTATCTCTGTGTTAATGATTATGCAAAGATACTTGATTGTATGTAGTATGAAGAATTATGGATAACATTTCAAAGAATTATAATTACACAATACTTATACGTACTCATGCAGAACCTGTATACAAACCAAGAGGTAGTAATTTGAACAGAACAAGGGATACTAGGTGGCTAGATCTTAAGAGAGCGCTCGTTAAGCTTGCATCCTTTCACTACACTTATTCAATCTGTATATGTTGCTGTGGGTTAATGTGCTGGACTGCAAAGCCAGTTTGAACCACAAGGTTGGCGGTTCAAACTCACCAACCACTCCTCCGAAACCCTGAACAGGGTCGTTAGGAATAGGAACCAACTCCATGGCACTTACCAACAACCAACAGCATTCCATCTGTCTGCAGAGCAAAGAATCTGAGCAGTTACATTGTATGAAGAAGAATGTAGCATCAGAACTGGAGGAGGACTCATTAACTATCTGTGATTTACAGATGACCCAGCCTTTATTGCTGAAGTGAAATGGAATTGAAATTGCGGGTGCCAATCAAAGGCTTCAGCATGGATTACACCTCAACAAAAATTCTTACACATTAGCCAATAAGCAATTTCACGATCAATACAGAAAATGTTGAAGTTTTCATGAACTTGATTTTGCTTGGATCCCAATCGATGCCCAAGGAAGTCAGAAAATCAAGTGACTTATTGCACTGGGCAAACCCTGACCCAAGTCGTGGTATTTTCAATGACCTCATGTGCATGTGAAAGTTGGACAATGAACAAAGTGGCCTAGAACGGATCTTGCCTTTGCATTATTGTGCGGGTGAAGGGTACTGACTGGCAGAAAAATCATCAAATCGGTCTTGGAAGCCAGGTTGCAAAGGGGCAAATATTTTACGAGATTGTCACTTTTCCCTTGGTCCCTCTCATTCTTGGGGATCTAAAGAATTAGTTCCATCGAGTCACCGTTTTCTCAGTCACACATGAACAGTAAGCATTCTCTCAGAAGCTCTTTATTGCAAAGCGAAAGTATACTTCAGATAGAGAAGCGGGTCTGTCTCTGCGAGTGGAGAAGAGACACTGTGGAATTGAGGTGCACCAGCTTCTGGGGTCTCCTCTGCCAAGAGAGGGCTAATACATAGTGATTAGGAGGAGTGCTATCTTGGATAGGATATTCATTGATTTTTAGTAAAGAAGCTTAGAGGCTTCTTGGAAATGGACGGTCTTCTGAAGTTGTCAGCTCTAGGCGCTGTCTTCATGGGTTGTCTGCCTGCAGCCAACTACTTCTATCAGGTTTTAGGTCCTGATAGCATTATCTGTGTCCCTGGGCCGCTCCTCTCAATGCTATCCTTCTTGTTATACTAGAGATGTCCTTCCCCCTTTCAGGAGAAACTAGGGTAAGAGAGGCCCAGGGCCTGTCCCTGACATTTTCCCCCTGAGGAGAGAGGAACCTCAAAATCTTTTAGGGAATGGGACGGGACGTTGTCGGCTTTGTCTAGCTGCTTCCTGCTGATATGGGGTGTTGAGTGGTTGAGCCTCCACCTCCTCCCCCTGCACTCTCCCTACATGCTAGAGGTCTTGTTCTTCGGGAACAAGAGGCGAGCATCCAGTTCTGGCCTTGTCTATCTAGTGATGTTGGAGGAACAGTAGGTTCCGTTGTTGGCTGTTCAGGAGTTGAATTTCAACTCTGACTATAAAGTTTCATATAACTCATCCCAGAACCAGAGTAATTACAAAAATAACCATTGGAGCTATTAGTGGGAGGAGGAGGGATGGATAGTGACCAGGAGGGCAGGGAGGACAGTCCCAATGATGGGATACTGCTTCTTATTTCTGAAGCAGATCCCAGAATGCTGCTGATGTTGTCTTGTTCCTGTCTTGGCTGGACATGAAAACAGCGTTTTTCCTTGAGATACAGGCAGACTCCTCTTCTAGCTGCTGTGAGAGGTTTAAGTATCCAGCAATGAGTCTAGCTGCTCTTGCAATAGTGTTAATGTCTTATTGGTTTCCACTAGGGAACCTCTTGAGATTTTGTAAGGAGTTTGAAAATAACTCTCTCCGGTGCAGTGAGCTGAGTAGTGAGAGAGTTAATGGAGGAAAGGAAAATTCTGTTAATTTGTTCTCTGGTTAATACCCTGATATATCTGAGTGAATGCATCCTTAGTCTTCTAGGGGAATAGGGCGAATGTAGCCCTAACTTCTAAGAAGTAGGTATAGTCAGTGAGCTTACTGCAGGTGTGAATAAAAAGGAGTGGTGTTAACTGTTTTTTTTATAGCTGATGTAGAGACAAAAGAACTCTTCTATCTTTGCACAATAAAGATGTCTGTAACTAGACAGGAGCAAGGGTATAGGAGACCACGAACAGATTTTAAAATCGAGTAAGTTATAAACTCAATCTCATAGTTACCCAAGGTTCATCAGGAGACACTGGAATTGCGTGAACAGGAGCATCCTTGACCCCGAGTCACTCACTGTCTCTCATTCCTTTGCCACACGGACCTTGTAGCCTCCTCCTTGCTCCTGCAGGAACATGGGCTCAGTGGCCTTGCTTCCCCCACTTTGGGCAGGGTGTTTGAGGACCACTCACTTGTACTTTCTGGGCCAAGGGATTCCGTGAGGCTGGTGCCGGTACTGGTAGCCAAAGTGACCCATCTTATAGCACTGAATGCATTCTCCCTTTTCTCTGGGGTCACCAGAGGTGGCAGATGTGTACTGAGCCACAATAGGGGCTGTAAGAATTTTAGCTTTTTGACAGTCCCCTTCTCATTACCTCCACGTCATTGTTGCTGTAGACAGCGGTGGTGACTCCTAATAGCTGGGTTACAGTAGCTTAGAGTCTCAACGTCTTTTTTTGTTTTTCCAACTTCCAGCAGCTATGGCGAGCTGATTGGTTAGTAAAATAGATATTGGTAAGAATGTTAGCTTTCCGGGAGTCAGAATTCAAATTTGTATATTTCTTGACTGTGCTTAATATCCTTCCTCTAAATACTTCTGGCTTCTCCTCCTTGCTCTGTATAGCTCTGACACTTGGTAAATTTCACAGGGTTAGCTTGAATAGCGTTCATCCCTTTGTTGTTGTTAAGTGTTGTCCAGTCAGTTCCAACCCACAGCGACCCTGTATGGGGTTTCTGAGGAGCAGCTGGTGAGTTTGAACTGCCGACCTTGGGGTTCAAAGCGCCTTTGCAATGTGATGCATTAACCCACAGGAGCCCCATTATCTCTTTAGCCCAGCACATTAACATGTGGTTGCAATATGTTAATGCTGGACTGCTGTTACAATTTGGTTCTTTTAATTTCCTGATCAACAAGGGGAGGGCAAAACTCCTGTATCCTTTTACGCCAGGTCAAATATATGACAAACGTACTTTGGCTGTGTTAAAAATGTGGGCCTTTTTGTTGGGCGTGTTAACAGTGGGAAAGAATGACAGAAAAATTCCTCCGAATGAGTGCCAACAACTTAGTAAGGTTATCAACCTGCTCAATAAATTTTCCTGGGTCCTGGGAAAAGCTAACCAGTTTTTCTTTACTTGACCTAAATCTGATAGATCAAATGGGACTTGTACTCTTAGGACGCCCCTTCCTGCTACTGCAGGGTGGGGTACTTCCTGAGGGGTGGGGAGGGGGGAGGAGAGTTGGGAATGTTGGGATTAGAGGTGAGGCCTAAGCTGGAGGGACACGTGGCACAGGTCCCAAAGAGGCAGTGGGCACTTTACTTAGCTCTGTTCCTTGCTCAGAACTTTTCTCCTTATTGTTTTTGATGGTAGAGTCCTGAGATTCTTTTAGGGGTCCCCTTCTCTCTAGGGGGTAGTTTTCTAAGCATTCTTGTCTCAATTGGAGATGGTCTCTTAAATATACGAAAGCCTGAATGTATAGTATTTCTGACCACTTACCCTCTTTTCCGGAGTCCTTGTGTGGCGCTGTGGGTTAATGTACCAGACTGCAAAGCCGTTTGAATGGCAAGGTTGGCGGTTCAAGCTCACCAGCTGCTCCTCAGAAACCCTATTCAGGGTCGCTATGGGTCGGAACCAACTCGACGGCACTTAACAACAACAAACCCTCTTTTCTATAGTACAGGTATAGTTGTAGGATGGTGTTATAATGAAGGTTCCACTGAGGGGCTGCATTTCCTGATCACCCAAAATACACTCAGGCTGTGCGGTGTTACAAAAGGTCAACTTCTTTTTCCATAGGCTGTCGAAGCCTGGAGTTCTCCAGTTCTGCAGCAGACACCCCAAGGGAGTTTGAGCTGGGAGGTACCGACTTTGTCCCGTGTTTCTAAGGAAAGAAGAGAAAAAGCGTGTGCCACCGTGTGTAGCATCCCCGAGTTGGGCGGCTGCCCCTAGGAACAGTGACTCAGGAGTCCCCATAATCACGTTCTTGTGCCTGACCCCATGGCAGGAGACCTTCATGACCTGGGGTCTGCTCATTGCCGTAAATTGTCCCCAGTGATGGAGGCACGAAATGTCCCCACCTAATGTCCTGTGTATCTGGGATGAGACTTGTGACTCATTTGGTTCCTTTCTATGTTTGGGTGACTAGGATGTACTTTCGTTTCCCCCTTTTTCCATAGCCCATGGCTGGCTGTCACGGTCTGGGCTGGGTGAAATCCCCTTAGAACTAGCACCAAGCAAAAGTGTGCCCCTACACTCAATGCCCTCTACCCTTTTCCCAGGGGGTCAGGAGAATCAACCGGACATGACTGAGAGTTTGAAAATCTCAAACAACTGCCCAGTCGTAAACCACAGGGTGAAGCAGCTACCTGAAAGCAGGTGAAGAGAAAGAAGGTGGCAATTTAGATTATTCAGGTGGAGACCCCCCCCCAGTGCCCTTCAGACACAGATTAAAGGGTTCTAGAAAGCACATTTCCCATTTTCCCTGAGACCTTTGAGCAGCAGCTAGTTCCCCTACAAGCTTTGTGGCCAGAGACTTAAAGAGACAGTGCATGAAAGTCGCCCTAGGGCAGACAGGAATGGCAGGGCAGGATGGGCCATGGTGCATCGGGTCTGAACTGTGCTGGCTGTGGGTCAGGCTGCCTGCTTCCCTCCTACTTGTTGTAGCAACTCCCAGAAGCCCCTGTGTGGGACCACCTGGTGGTTCAAAGACACTGGCTGAGCAAGCCTCATGTGAATGTCCTCTGGCTGAATCTAGATTTGTATAAATGTCCCTACAAGTCATTGAGTTCCTAATGCCACCTTTGTAAGGTTCAAATACTGGGCCAACCTGAGCCCATAGCTGCGGCCACTGGGCTAATCCATCTCGCTGGGGGGCTTCCTTTTTTTCTCTGACCCTCCACCTTACCAAACATGATATCCTTCTCCAGTGACTGGTCCCTCCTGACAACATGTCTGAAGTATGAGAGACGAAGTCTGGTCATCCTGGCCTCCAAGGAGCACTCTGGCTGCACTTCTTCCAACACAGATCTGTTGGTTCTATGGGCAGCCCATGGCAGTTTTAATATTCTCCTCCAACACCATAACTCAAAAGCATCAATTCTTCTACGGTCTTCCTTATTCACTGCCCAACTTTCACATGCATATGAAGTTCTTGAAAATACCATGGCTTGGGTCAGGTGCACCTTAGTCCTCAAGCTGACATCTTTGCTCTTCAACACTTTAAAAAGCTCTTGTGCAGCAGATTTGCCTAATGCAATACGTCGTCTGATCTCTTGACTGCTGCTTCTGCGAGTGTTGATAGTTGATCCAAGAAGAATGAAGTCCTTGACAACTTCAATCTTTTCTCCATTGATATGAATGTTGTTTATTGGTCCAGTGGTGAGGATTTTTGTTTTCTTTACACTGACATGTAATCCATACCTAAGGCTGTGCTCTTTGATCTTCATCAGTAAATGTTTCAAGTCCTCTTCACTTTCAGCGATCAAGGTTGTATCATCTGCATATGGCAGGTTGTTAATGAGTCTTCCTCCAATCCTGATGCCACGTTTTTCTTCATAGAACCCAGCTTCTCGTATTATTTGCTCAGCATACAGGTTGAATAAGTATGGTGAAAGAATACAACCCTGTCTCACACCTTTCCTAATCTTAAACCATTTGGTATTTGGATACATATATGTCTATGTGTACATACAGTCCTGGTGTGGTGCTGTAGGATAAGCACCTGACGATGAACACAGGTCGGTGGTTCAAACTCACCACCACTCCTTGGAAACCCTATACAGGGTCAGTATGAGTCGGGACTGACTTGATGTCATTTAACAGCAACAATAATGACAATATAGATGTGGGAGCCTGGGAACGTATTGGGTTATGCATTGAGCTGTTAACTGAAAAATCAGTAATCTGTCAGTTGATCCACGAAAGAAAGATGAGGCTTTGTAGCCCCATAAAGGCTCACAGCCTCAGAAAACCCTATAATGAGGTCACTATGCATCGATACTGTGGGTAAATGCACTGGATCACAAGTTCCGTTTGAATCGCAAGGTTGGCAGTTCAAATTCACCAGCTGCTCCTCAGAAACTTTACACGGGGTCGCTGTGGCATTAGGTTGTTTTGTGCCAACTCCAAGGCAACAAAACGAGTCGGAGAGAGAGAGCAAGTCCTGGCATGACCGTAGGGTGAGACGGGACTGGAAGCCTCAAGCTGCCCTCATAAACTCTATACAGGATCGCTATGAGTGGGAACCGACTTCACGGCACACAACACTGCACGTGTATATGTCAGCACGCTGCTGATCGGTAGGATCAGTGTTTAACTGCTAACCACAAATTTGCTACCTTAGCCATTTGTAAGTCTCTAGCTTGGTGGTTTTTAGTGCATTCCAATGCTGTGTAACCGTCGCCTCAGAACATTGTAGCACCCCAAAGGAAACCCAGATCCCATCAGCCGTCACTCCCCACCCCACCCCACCCCGCCCCAGGACTGGAACCACAGATCTACTTCCTGTCTCTATGGATTTGCCTCTTGGGAACGGTCTCACTCAGAGCTGAATCAGACAAGATGTGGTTTTTTGTTTGGCTTTGTTTGCAATCTTTTACTTTGTTTCTGTTTCTTTTTGCACATTGTTTTATTGCTTCAAGTGTTTTTATGTTTCCTCATGTTTTCAAGGTTCACCTACACAGTAGGGCGTTGGTGTTGCTAAGTGCTGAATGTAACAAAGTCTACACACAATTAATTTATCACTTTGTCTTTCAGTATCTAACTGAGTGGGTTAGTGTACCGGGGACCTGGGGTAGCCGTGCTCATGGTCTGTTTACTCATCTTTTCATGCCTTTCATTAACGAACTCCTCAGCCCTTCTCCACGTCCACTGCCCTCTAGCCAATTCCAGCTCACAGTGACCCGATAGGACAGGGTGCAACTGCTCCCTAGGATTACTGAGACTATACGGCTTTATGGGAGCAAACAGCCTCATCTTTCTCCTGTAGACTGGCTGGAGGATTTGAACCATCAACCTTGTAGAGCAATCCAACACTTAACTCAATTTCAGAAATCACACAGTTAAGTGGGTGGTCATTTTGTTTTTTCTTCCACGTTTTATTGTGTATTGAGTGAAGGTTTACAGAGCAGATCATTAGTCCTACATTCAACTAATCATATCCTTTGCTTCATTATAATGATTGCAATCCCCTCCAAGTACCAACAGTTAACAGCAAGCATTTCCCTCAATTCACTTCACCTATTGTATTCCTCCCTGTGCCTCCTGCTGCCTCCATCTTTCCTCTGCTAACCTCTCTCTTGCTGTATACTGCCTGCCCTGTCACCTGTGTAACATGCGTTACCTATAGCCCATGAACAAGTTTTCCTCCATGCACCCCTATAATCATCATAGATTGTTCCTTTTATCAAGAAAACCTTTTATAACTTTTTAAAACAAAGTTTTTATGGTGAACTGAGTGGTCGTTTACATGGGAGAACATTGGCTTTACACCATCGTTTCATTGCGATGATTACAATCTCCTCCAAGCATCATCATTCAACAGTATTTGCTTCCATTCCCTCAGTTTTTGTTTTTGTTTTGGGGGGAGGGGGAGGGAATGTACACAAAAACACTCAGGAATATATAATCATTTAAATAACCAAAGGGCACAATCTGCAAGCCTGCCTCTTGGCCGCCAGCACTCAGTCTTTCTCTTTCCATGAGTCCAGAGTCCTCAGCTGCTTCCTCTCTTCATGTCATCATCTCTGCCTCTGTCTCTGGTGTTGCTGCTTCTCTGGATAGGGTCCCACATTCTACTCATGCTCTTCTCTCTTGATGGTCCTAGGGTCCTCTTTCCTGGAATGTAAGTTGAACTACTCCCCACTTTATGTTACAAAACTTCTACCTTTACAGTTGTGACAGTTGCAATTAGTCATGATAACAATTATTCACTATTGAATCATAAGAATCTTATCCCCATCTTCTTTCACCAGACCCTTCAAGACATGATGAAAAAAATTTTCAGTGGGGACTCTATGTTTTCCTGCATCCTCTGAAGCTAAACTCCCTCTTGAAAACTTGTAAGCCAGCCACATTGTGCCTTTATCGCTCCCTCATTTTAGGTAGTAAATGTCTAAGTTGCCCATCCCTATCTACCCTGTATACAGAGAGGGTAGGATAGATACTTGATGTGAAGACTCCTTCCCTCTCAGTTAGTATATTAAGCTAAGTAGGTGGCCTTTTGTGGCTGGCTTCTACAAGCTGACCATAATGTTTTCAAAGTGCTTTACTCCTTTTGCGGCTGATATTCCGTTGTATAGATGGACCACATTCTGTTTATCTATTTATTCATCTGTTAATGGACAGCATCCTTCTTTTTTTAAGAAAGCCATATTGAGCCCCCCTCCCCATTTCAAACTTCTCTGCCTAGCCCAGAGTGAAAACTTGCAGGAATCATCTTGATGGAAAATTCTAGAATCATTTAAGCATTCAAGAAGACAAGACTCCATGTCTTCTTGTCAATATCCATACGGGTTTTTGTTGTGTGTGTGTGTGTGTGTGTTTTGTTTTTGCTGTAGATAAAAAAGTGCACCAACAATAAAAACAAACATCCTGAGATGCTCAACTTTATCTACAAAGTGCAACCTCTGGGTTCCGGAATGTTCCGTGTCATTTCCAGGTATTGTACTGGATGCCAGCAACGAACCACGGGTTGAACCCTGAGATCATCAGGCCAAGGCATTAGAAGTACATTCTTTAAAATGCCTGAATTCTCCCAACAATGTGCAAAGTTCATGGGTATTTCTGCCTGCAAATCTTTTGTCCTCCATACATTCAGGGGCCTTTTCTTACGCCCTCGGCTTTACAATGTTGTTGTTAGATAGATGCTACTGAGTGGGTTCTGGCTCATAGTGACGACATAGTCCAACAGAATCAAACTCTATCTGGTCCTGAACCATTCTAAGAAGTGTTGCTCTGGTTGAGCCTTTTGTTATAGTGTGTGTGTGTCAAAGACCCCCATGTCGTCGGGAGGGTCTTCTTTTTTACTGACCCTGTATACCAAGCATGGAGGCATGGTGTGGCATTGTAGGATAAGCATTGGACTGCTAATTGCAAGGTCAGTGGTTCAAACCTACCAGTTCTTTCTTGGAAACCTTGTACAGGGTTGGTAGGAGTTAACACTTAGTAACAACAGCTAACAGGCACGATGTCCTTCTCCGGGGACTGGTCCTCTTAACAAGAGGTTCAGAGTATGTGTGGCACAGTCTCTCCATCATCACTCATAGGGTGCATTCTGGCTGTACATCTTCCAAGACAGATTTGTTAGCTCTCCTGCGGGTCGGTCCATGGTATAGTCGATCTTCGTCTCCAACACAGTAATTCATAGACATTAATTCTCCAGACTTCCTTATTCGCTGTCGTCCTTCACATGCAGGTAAGGCGATTGAAATTAACTTGGATCAAGCACACCTTATTCCTAAAACTGACGTCTTTGCTTTTGAACACTTTCCAGAGGTCTTTTGCAGCAGATTTGCTAAAGGGATTTGAGATTTGATTTCAGTCTATGGTAAAGTCAGCCAAGTTTAATGAAATTGGATTTGCAGGAGTCAGAGGGAGTAAGTATTCTCCAAAGACTGCCTCCCCAGGAGGAAGGGAAAATAGGACTTATAGGATTTGGGGGCAGAGGATGGAGATCTGAGGGCTTTCAGAAACGTCACTGTTCTGTTCATCTCAAGTTGTGTTGATTGATCTCTCGGAACAGTCAGGAATTTCTTTATCCCGATAACAGCCCTCAGGGCGGGCGTTAAATACTGATTGTTGTTGTTGTTAAGTGCCATCAAGTGGGTTCCAACTCATGGCAACCCTATAAGGTTTCTGAGGAGCTACTGGTGAGTTTGAACCACCAACCTTGTGGTTGAAATCGACCTTGCAGCCCAGTGCGTATCCTACATATATATACAGCGCACAGCAGGACTGACTGACCTGAAGGAAGAACAGACCAAGATCAGCATACAGAGGTGCCTGAGTCAACTGAGACTTCAACGCCCACCTCTTTTTTGTTTGCTTCCTGTCTGGTTTTTTCACTGCTGTTTCTATGGGTATTGATCATGGATCCAAGTAAAATGAAACCATTGACAACATCAGTCTTTTCTCCATTGATCACAGTGTTGCAGGAGTGCTGATACTACTGTGGCTAAGCACTCCCAGTGGATGCTGGTTGAGACTTTATCATCTGCTCCACGAAAGAAAGACGTGACCATCTACCTGTGTAAGGATTTCAGACTCAGAAACCCTATGGGACAGTTCTACCCTGTTCTACAGGCTCACTGTGAGTCCCAAGTGACAATGTATTTTCTTGGCTTTATAACACATTATCATTAAGAATTCAAAACTATCAGGAAAATGTGCCCAGACCCATAAAGTCCCCCCTTCCATGCAGCCAGTGGTAAAGGGATGAGATTACTCAAATAAGCAAGACCCCTGAGAGTCCCCCCAAACACCAACTTCAAATTTTTCTTCCGTGTTTCTTAGCAGCCAAGGAATGAGGTATTACAAAGACCACGTAGTAACCAGAGGGGTGGGTCTAGAACAGCTTTCGACTGCTTTCATTTTTTTCTCTTTGTTCCCTCCCAGGAAGCATCTTGAAGTTGGAGGGAACCCTGGACTGGGTCAGAGGGTGACCTCCAAACTCTTAGTGACCCTGAGAGCCAGACTCGGCCAAGCCCCACCCCGAGAAGGCACAGGCCTCGTTCCTCTCATTCTTGCTCTCCTTCCCCACGTTGTTTGTTTGTTTTAAATTAAACTCTGCCAGGAATGCCTTTTCCTCTGGATTTGGCCTCAGTCGGGACTTAACATGTTTGTACCCATGACTCGACAGCATTGAATAACAACAGCCACCCGGCAGGGCAGAGGAGAACCATCCTTTAGAGTTTCTGAGGCTGAGAACCTTTATAGGAACGGACTCTGCCGGATCTTTTCTCCTGAGAAGCGGCTGATGCGTTCGAACCACCCACCCTTTTGTCAGATGCAGAGTGCTTAACCTCTGCGCCATCACAGCCCCTTCAAACCCCAAACCCACTTTCATGGAGGCGATTCCGACCCCTAGTGATCCTTCAGGATGCAGCAGAACTGCCCCACCCTGTTTCTGAGGCTGTAAATCTTAATAGGGACAGCCTCATTGTTCTCCCATGGGTGGCTGGTGGATTTGAACTTCCAACCTTGTGGTTAACAACCCATCACTAACCCACTGCACCAACCGGGCTCCTTCTAGTGCTAGTGAATTTCTCTCCTGTTCATCTCAGGTGAGACACACTCCCACCCTGTGGAGGATTACCATCATTGTGTGTGTAACCAGACCTCAAGATCCCCGTCCCTACCACCCACACGTCCCCTCGTAGATGTCCCTGTGGCCTCTCCCAGCTCTGACACCCTCTGTTCCTGTGTGGTCGGTTCAGGGCTTTCCTCGATTAACCCCGGGGGAGTGGTGCCGCACACAGGCCACCGAGCACATGTGTGTGTGTGTGTGTGTGTGTGTGTGTTGTGGTAATGGAGAAGATATTGGAAATGGTTATTGGTAATGGTTATACACAATGAGGAATGCGTTTGGTGTGCCTGGACTGAACATGTAAAAATGGTTGAAATGGCAAATGTTTCGTTGTGTGTATATATATTATATATATTTTATAATCATTACGATATAAAAAAAGGTAAGCAAATTCAAACAAAAACTAAAAAGAGGCACAGGGAAAATGAATGCATAAACTAAGGTTATTATTGTTGATAAAAGGGCACATGTGACAACATTCTCCACACGCACAGCTGGCTGACATTCACCGCGTGTCATCTTGTGTGACCCTCACCACAATCTGCTTCACAGAAGCTCAGGGCGCCCTTGGTGAGAGCAGCCTCTCCCTCCTCCCTCCTCCCTCCTGCCTGGGGTAACCAGGATACGCAGATAAACTTTGGGTTCTGCACACTGCTCTCTTCCAGGCATTTCATCTAAGTGGGTTCCTACTTACTCTTTAGCATTTGGCTTCTTTCACTGGCTATTGTTTTTTATTTCTTTCTTTTAAAAAAAGCACTTTTTATTGTGCATTGAGTGAAGGTTTACAGAGCAGATCGTCAGTTTCACAGGCAACAAATCACACACTCAGTTTCATCTTGATGACTGCAGCCCGGCCCTCCATGGAACATCGCTGATCCCACTTCCTCCCTGCGATTCTTGTTCCCATGCTTCCTTCTTTCCCAACCTTTCTGAACTTTGTCTTTGGGTAAATGCTACCCTGTTGATCTCGAATGGTTGATGATTCTACAGTGTGTGTACCTCGTTAGTGTTGTTGTCCCTGAGTTGGTACCAACTCATAGCAACCCCATGCACAGCAGAACGAAACAATGTCCGATCCTGGGCCAACCTCACTACCGCTGCCACACTTGACGCCATCAATGAT
>NW_006408927.1:691361-696937 GCF_000296735.1 Chrysochloris asiatica | reverse complement strand
CAGTCTGGCGCACTAACCCACAGCGCCACACCAGGACTCCAGGACACTGGGACAGATTGAGTATGTATGGTGAAAGAATACAACCCTAGTGCATGCCCTTCCTAATTTTAAACCATTCAGTGTTCCCTTGTTCTGTTTGAACAACTGTTTCCCCATAACCATATCTTTTGCTTGTCTGCAAACTGAACCACAGGTGTGTGATCAGTTCCAGGCAGGCTATTATGTTTTTTAAGGTTTGTCCATGTTGTAGCACATGAGAACTTTAATGCTTCTTATAGCTGAGTAAGATTCCATTAAGAAGGTATGGTGGCACAAAGTTAAGCGTTAAGCAGTGGCGCTGTGGGTTAATGTGCCAGACTGAAAAGCCATTTGAACTGCAAGGTTGACGGTTCAAGATCACCAGCCGCTCCTAGGAAACCCTATACAGGGTCACTATGAGTCGGAATCGACTCAATTGCACTTAACAACAACAACAACAACCAACAGTAAGGTGGAGGGTCAGAGACAAAGAGGAAGACCTCCAGCGAGATGGACTGGCAAAGTGGCAGCATCAATGGGCTCAAGCGTAGCAACAATTATGAGGTTGGCCCAGGACCTGGCAGTGTTTCATTCTGTTGTGCAATAGGGTCGCTATGAGTCGGTACCGACTCGATGGCACCTAACAACGACAACAAACCAACAGGATGCTGGTTCTCACCATCTCAATTTTCTGGATGGTTTAGCTTGGATTGCTCAAGTGCATCGCCGACGGAAAGATGAGCATCCCAGACTCCTGGTGTGGTGCTGTCGGGTCAGCACTGGACTGCAAGCCACAAGGTTGGCGGTTCAAACCCAGCAGCTATTGGTCAGAAACCCTTTGCAGGGTGGCTCTGAGTCAGAAGGACCGATGGACCTTAACAACAGCAACATTTACCAAACAGAGCAGCTTGTCAGTTACACATTCCCCAAACCGTACACTTTGTTTCATCTCATTCTCACTTATCCCACTTCCGTTTCCATTCCAAACGCTTCTCATTCCAATTCCTTCTTCCTTCCAAGTTTGACTCTGTCACCGGGTAGTGGGGTGGGGTTGCGCATGGGTTGTTACTAGTCAAAATGGACTTGAAAGCAACCCTATTTCATTGTGTAGATGGACCACACACGGTGTGTTTGTCTATCATCTGCTGGTGGACAATTGAGCCCTTTCCACCTTCTGGCTGTTGTGAATAGTTCTGGGTTGAGCCTGTATGTACACCTATCTGTGTAAATGTAGGTTTTCATTTCTTTGGGGTCTGTTCCTAGGAGTGGATTTGCTGGGTCAGACGGTAACCCTGTGTTTCATGTTTTGAGGAATTGCCAGGCTGGTTTCCCAGCATGGCCAGCAATGTTCATTGCGGCTGCTGGTGGGTATCCTTCCCGCAGGGGGGTGGAACATGCACACGGGGTTCCAACACCCATCTGCAGCTGCCAGTCATCGCGGGTGGCCTTTCAGGCCCTGGTTCTCCTCCACTGCGGAGGAGAGGTGAACACTGGACCACATGGCGTACTTTCAGCATTTTAAACACTTGAGTTTCTCCAGGGAGTTGGGGAACTTGTACGAGTCCAGGCAACTCCACAGCAGTTACTGCCTTGGACTGTGAGGCTCCCGCACCCCATTTCAGAGCCCGGAGCCCCTTCACTCTGAGAACTGAGGATTCCGGAAGGCAGAGCTCTCTCTCTGTGGCCATCCCTTGTAGCTTCTTTCTGGCATCTTCTGCCTGGTGCTGGGGGACCAGCAGAGTTGTGTAACCTCATTTTGAGATCATCTCATTTCATCCACCATACCTGGGGGAACTGAGGCTCAGGGTTATTCTTGAAGGTCACAAGAAAGTCCTCCAGCTGTCTGTGGGGATGGGTACAGATCTGGGCACTGGGGACCAGCCCAAACCAGTTACCACCTGTATGGAAATTGCAGGCTGCTGGTGAGGGTGGAGGGCAGAAGGTCCTGAAATCAATGACTGAATGAGACACTCACAGGAAACCCAAATGATGTGGTGGGGGGTGAGAGTCCCCTGTGGCTGCCCTGAGGAGCTAGTCTTGGGGTGCATGCTGAGGGTTAATGCGCTGGACCACAAGGTCAGCGGTTCAAGCTCACCAGGCGCTCCTTGGAAGCCCCATACAGGATCGCTATGAGTCGGAACCGACTTCACGGCACTTAGCAACAACAACAACAAGTTAGGGGCAAGGAAAGGTTGGCAGTATGAACCCACCAGCTGCCACGGGGGAGAAGTCTGGAAGTCCGCGCTCATGAAGACTTCCACGTAGGAAACCCTGTGGGGCACTCCTATTTGGTCACACGGGGCCACCAAGAGTTGGAATCGATTCACCGGCACCTGATAACAGAGGTGAGGTGCAGGAAAGAGGGATCAGGGCCTTCCTGTGTGCAGTCCCAGGTGACAGAGAGGTACCGATGACCTGACACAGGGCTGGGCCTGGTGACAATCAGCTGGGATCCTGGGCTGGGTTTGCAGGTGGCAAGCCGGGAAGGTTCCTTAGGATCCTGAGCCATCTGGAGCCATCCTGTGGGCCGTGGTTGATGGGCAGCCAGGATGGACTCTACACTGGACCACTGCTCAGGGGCTTGCCTCCATCCCCGCCCCCACACCGTATCCAATGAGTAGTTTAGGGAAAGCGATGTCTCAGGGATCTGGGAAGGGGGTAGTGGGGGGGGGGGGACAGGAGGGTTGCTCCAGGACGGAACAGCACGTGGACAGATTCGGAGGTGGGAAGCAGCCAGTGTGTTTGAACAGCAGCAGTGGGCGGGCAGCCGCACGGCCCTAGGGAGGGGGTTGGGGCAGGTGAACCAGACAAGACCTGAGCAGACTTGGGTAGATGCATGTGGAGGGCTAGGAGATGCAAGACAGGTTTGGGATACATTCGGAGAATGAAACCAGAGCCAGGTAGAGGGGCCCGGGTCTGGGAGCACCAGTGAATTGGTAGGAATTCAGACCACCTGTGTGGTCAGGCCAGGTCCTCTGGGTCTGTGGTGTAGCCTTGGACCCTCGCAGCTGCCTGCCCCAAGAGGTAACCAGCTAGGCTTGCTGGGACTTGGCCCCATTCCACTGAAGAAGGTGGTCCAGCTGGTTTTTCCCAACTTGTAATTTTCCTGTCTGGAGAAGCCACCCCCAGCCGCCTCTGCCCACCTAGAAGTGGACTAGGACACTGCACACTTACACAACTCAAGAATTCTTTAAAACCCAGCAAATTCGGTCCCATTCAGGGCCTTAGCATGGGCTGTTCCCTCATCTCAAACACCCTTCCTGGCATGACTGTGACTGAAATAACACCAGTGGGTGCCTTTAAAGAACAGAAATGAATTTCCTTATCGTTCCAGAGATTTGTGGTACTGTGGTTTTAGCTTGGGTTGCTAACCACAACGTCAGAGGTTCAAGCCCACCGGTTAGTTGATCCTCAGAGAAAGATGCAGCCATCTGCTTTTGTAAAGGTTTAGAAACTCCATGGAGCAGTCCCATTCTGTTCACAGGGTCTCAGAATCGGAAGGGACTCGGTGGTGGTGGGTGATTTTGTGTGTGTATGTGGGGGGGAAGACTCCTCTTTGTGGGAATGATGCTTGTCTCTACTTCTTTCATCCTGACCTAGGAACAAAGAACTCGATGTGACCTTTTCTATCTGGTCTCCAGGAGCCCTTCTGTGGTGCTGTGAGCTGATGCTTTGGGCTGTGAAGTCGATTTGAACCACACTGTTGGCAGTTCAAGTTCACCAGCTTCTCCTTGGAAACCCTACACGGGGTCGTTATGGGTTGGAACCGATTCAATGGTACTTAACAACAATATCTGGTTTCCAAAAGCGGCCCAAGCAATTAAAGTGACCTTTGTCTTTCTAAAAAGGAGACCTGGAGATCCAGTGAGTTAAGTGTTGGGCTGCTAACAGAAAATTCAGCTGTTTTGGGAGAAACGTGAGGCTGCCTACTCCTGTAAACATTTACCGCCTGGGAAACCCTGAGGGACAGTTCTCCTCTGTACCATAGGCTCACCGTGACTCAGAATCAACTCGGTGACGGTGTTTGGGATTGGGTTGTCTTTCTGAAATAGTCAAGCAAGTGGGAGCTGTGTGGACTCCACCCTGGCCAGCTAACTTCAGGAAGAGGGGACGTGATACAGCCATGTGTATTTACTCACTGGGTTGGGCACATGCATGAGGGTATCAGTCTGCATATTTATTGAGGTCCCAGGGACTCGGAGATCATGGGACCTCATGGGTTGGTGAGAATATTCGCACACAGGAGAGAGCAGGGACAGTGGAGACCCTATGCTGGGGACCTCCTTCAGACTTTTGTTTGTATCCTTTCTGGTTATAATAAATGTAGTTGGTAGTGTTGAGTCGGCTCCCACCCCTAGTGACCCAAAGTGCAACAGGATGAAATACCACCTGGACTTTCTTCTTCGTCACAATCATACTTGAGCCCACTGCTGCGGCCGCTGCGTCAGTCCCTCCCGTTGGGGGTCTCTCTCTTTTCCACTTTACCAAGCATGATGTCCTTCTCCGGGGAAGCGAAATCTTACCATCCTGATTTCTAAGAAGCTTCCTGGCTATATTTCCTCCAATACAGATTTGTTTATAATTTATTAAGTCATAAAATATGGTAGTGTAGTGGTTAGGAATAGGGCTGCGAACCTTAAGGTCAGTAGTTCAAAACTACCAGCTGCTCCATGGGAGAAAGATGAGGCTTTCTGCCCCGGGAAAGATTTACAGCCTTGGAAACCCTGTGCGGGGTTGCTATGTGTCAGAACTGACTCCATGGCACTTAACAACAACATTAAGTACAGGTGGAAACCTGGTGTGGCCCTGTGGGCTAATGTGTCAGGTTGCAAAGTCTTTTGAGATTTAACCAACCTGTGGTTCAAGCTCACCAGCTGCTCTTTGGAAACCTTATACAGGGTTGCAATGGGTTGGAATCAAGTCGACAACACTTCACAACAACAACAGCAGCGTAAGTATACACACACGAACTACTAGAAAACAAACAATCTGTCTTGGAAGATGTGCAGCCAGAATGCTCCTTAGAAGCCAGCATGGTGAGACTTCGTTCCCTGTTCTTTAGACACGTTCTCAGGAGGGACCAGTCCCTGGAGAAGAACATTGTGCTTGGTAAAGTGAAGGGTCAGCGAAAAAGCTGTCCCACCGAGACAGACTGATACAGTGGCACCACTGGGCTCAAACACAGCAACAACTGTGAGGATGGTGAGGGGACCGGGCAGGGTTTTGTTTGTTGTACACGGGGTCGCTCTGAATCAGAACCAACTCAATGGCATCTAACAACAAACAGCAAAGTGAATGTAATTGTGTCTGTGAGTTTTGCCAGTCATTCTAGAAAATTATCAAGCCAGTAGTGTGGATGGGCCTGCAGGGGCTGACAGGACAGTGGGTGTCTGGGACTAGGACTGAACAGGCAGTGGATGACGAAGAACAGGATCCTTCCACCGGGTCTGGTCTCAGCGGACAGAGGATTCAGAGAGCTTTTAAGCTTTAGAGGAATGAGGAAGTTATGCACATTCATGACATGTCTGGGCTACAGCATGCATTCTGCAAGAGGGGCA
>NW_006408927.1:682808-686241 GCF_000296735.1 Chrysochloris asiatica | reverse complement strand
TTGGCTTCTAAGGAGCATTCTGACTGTACTTTTTCCAACACAGATTTGTTTGCTCTTCATGCAGTCCCAGTACCTTTAATATTCCTCTCCAGCACCGTAACTCAAATGTATCAATTCTTCTACAGTCTTCCTTATTCATCATCCAACTTTCACATGCATATGAGGCTATTGAAAATACCATGACTTGGGTCAGGCACACGTTAGTTCTCAAATTGACATCGTGATTCTTGAACACGTTAAAGAGATTTTGTGCATACATCATTTTAGTTCCTGGCTGCTACTTCCAAGAGTGTTGATGGTGGATCCAAGCAAAATGAAGCCTTTGGCAACTTCCATCTTTTCTCCATTTATCATGATGTTATTTTATTGGTCCAGTGGCAAGGATGTTTGTTTTCCTTACATTGAGGTGTTACCCACATTGAAGGCTGTGGTCTTTGACCTTCATCAGTAAGTATTGTAAGTCTTCGCTTTCAGCACGCAACATGTGTCACTTGCATATTGCAGATTATTAATGAGCCATCCTCTAATCCTGATGCCATGTTCTTCTTCATATAATCCAATTTTTCAGATTATTTGCTCAGCATACAGATTGAATAAGTATGGTGAAAGAATACAAGCCTGGCGCATACCTTTTCTCATTTTAAACCATTCAATGTCCCTCTGTACTGTTCAAATGACTGCCTCTTGGTCTAAATACAGGTTCCTCATGAGCACAATTAAGTGTTCCGGAATACTCATACTTCACAATGTTGTCCACAGCTTGTCAGGATCCACACAGTCAAAATTCTTTGCATAGTCTATAAAGCACAGGTAAACATCTTTCTGGTACTGTCTGCTTTTCAGCCAAGATCCATCTGACGTCAGCTATGATATACCTCATTTCACGCTCTCATCTGAATCTGGTTCGAATCTCTGCCAGTTCCCTGTCAATGTACTGTTACAGAAATTTTTGAATTATTTTTAGCAAAATTTTACTTGCATGTGGTATTAATGATATTGTCTGATGATTTCCACATTCTGCTGGGCTCCCTTTGGAATGGGCACAAATATGGATCTCTTCTGATCAATTAGCCAGGTATCGGTTTTCCAAATTTCTTGGCATGGATAAGTAACTGCCTCCCGTGCTTCATCAGTTTGTTTAAATATTTCAGTTTGTGTTCCATCTATTCCCTGGTCCTTATTCTTTGCCAATGCCTTCAGTGCACCTTGGATTACTTCCTTCAGTATCATCGGCTCTTGATCATACGCAACCTCTTGAAATTCTTGAACATCGACCATCTTCTTTTGATGTTTCATGTACCACTCAATATTTGCCCATGTTTTTCTTCATATAATCCAGCTTCTCAAATTATTTGCTTAGCATACAGACTGAATAAGTATGGTGAAAGAATACAACCCTGGCACACACCTTTCCTAATTTTAAACCATTCAGTGTTCCCTTGTTCTGTTCCAACAACTGCCTCTTGGTCCATGTAAAGGTTCCTCATGAGCACAATTAAGTGTTCCGGAATACTCATACTTCATGATGTTGTCCATAGTTTGTCATGACCCACACAATCAAAAGCCTTTGCATAGTCAATAAAGCGCAGGTAAACATCATTCTGATATTCTCGCTTTCAGCCAAGACCCATCTGACATCAGTAATGGTATCCCTCACTCCATATCCTCTTCTGAATCAAGTATGAACCTCTGGACGTCTGCTGTCAATGTATGAATAATTTTCCCTCTTCCCTGCCCCTGTAACCATTATAGATGATTTTATTAAGAAATCCTTTCCTTAACTTTTTACAACATTGGTCTCAAACAATTTTGTCCTTTTGTAATTGATTGATTTTACTCAGCATAATGTCCTCCGGATGCATCCATATTGGGAGGTGGTTTGCAGATTCATCATTATTCTTCAATCCTGCATAGTATTCCATTGTGTGGATGTACCAAAGTATGTTTAACCATTCTTCTGTTGATGGGCATTTAGGCTGTCTCCATCTTTTGGATGTGTCTCTTGTAGACAGTATATTGAAATATCCTGTTTTCTTCTCCATTCTACTTTTTCTGTCTTTTGACTGATGTATTTAATCCATTTACATTCAGTATAATTATGTATAGGTATGAATTGATTGCTGTCATTTTGCTGTGGTTTATGTGTGTGTGTGTGTGGTGCTAATTTCTTTCTTTCAATTTTTTTCATTTTTTATATTGATGTGCAGGTGTACTAAGTTTCTTATGGTTACCCTGTCATTTATTAAAATTTCCTCTTGTTTAAAACAGTCTGTTTTATCTCAAAACCTACATGACTTCCTTGTCATTCGTAAGTTCTGTATCTAAGCTATTGCATCTTTTTGCTTTGCAGTTGATCTCATTATAAATTGATATTGCTGGTCCCCTAGTTTCAGTCTTGTAGGTTTGTTTTACTTTAAATACTTCTAGATCTCAACTGAATTCTGGGTGGAGGTGTCAGATATGGTCATTTTAGGTTTTTGTCTGCTGTTGCTGGTTCTCAGTTGAAAGAACACCATTTAGTGTTTTTTGTAATATTGGTCTGTTGATTTCAAATTCCTTTGATTTCTGTTCATCAGGAAACAGCCTATTTTCATTATCCTGTTTGAGGGGGTTCTGGTGTGGCACTATAGGATAAACACTGGACTGCAAGGTTGGTTTGAATCAAAAGGTTGGCAGTTCAAATTCACCCGTTGCTCCTTGGAAACCCTATACAGGGTAACTATGAGTCAGAACCAACTTGATAGCACTTCACAACAACATTGAAGGGTATATGATTGTTGGTTGACAATTTTTTCCTTTCGGAGTTTTGTATATGTCCTCTCATTGCCTTCTTGCCTGCATGGTTCCCACCGAGAAATCAGAGTTCAGTCCTATTGGTTCTCCTTTGTAGGCAACTTTTCATTTCTCCTGAGCTGCTCTCGGGATTCTTTCCTTGCTTTGAATTTGGAAAGTTTGATTATGCTATGTCTTGGTCATTTCCTTTTGGGATCTATCCTGTTTGGAGTTTGTTCAGCTTCTCTTCTTTTCTTTCATGGTGTTAGGGAAGTTTTCTTTCAACAAGTCTTGGATCATTTTCTCTGTGCTTTTTATTGTCTTTTCCTGTTCTGGAATCCCACCACCACCATCATCATCATCATCACCATCATCACCATCATCACCATCATCATCATCACCATCATCACCATCATCACCATCATCACCATCATCATCATCACCATCATCATCATCACCATCATCACCATCATCACCATCACCATCATCACCACCATCATCATCACCATCATCACCATCATCACCATCACCATCATCACCACCATCATCATCATCATCATCATCACCATCATCATCATCACCATCATCATCACCATCATCATCACCATCACCATCATCACCATCACCATCATCATCACCATCATCATGATCATCATCACCA
>NW_006408927.1:678943-682518 GCF_000296735.1 Chrysochloris asiatica | reverse complement strand
CATCATCACCCTCACTACCACACACTTTGATCATCTGTTGATGGACACTTGGGTGTTTCCATTTTTTGGTTATTGTGAATACTGAACACTGATGCCCCAGTTTTCCTTACAGCAGATCAAGGCTGCAATGGAATTAGTTAAGGGTGTTGCATCCCACCCTTAATCCTTTTATTGTCTTATCATAATAGATCATATCATAACCACCACATTTGTGTGTGAACATGTGGGTTCCTTTCTCTTGGGTACATATCCGGGAGTGGAATTGCCCTGGTGGAACAGTGGTTAAGCACTCAGTTGCTACCTGCAAGGTCAGTGGTTTGAACCCACCAGCCAGTCTGTGTGAGAAAGATGTGGCAGTCTTCTGAATGATTTATAGTTTCGGAAACCCTACGGGGCTATGAGTCAGAAGCAACTCAACGGCAGTGCGGTTTTTGTTTTCTTTTGACGGCAGCTCTGTCGTTATTGTTGTGTGTGCAGTGGCATTTTACTGGGTTTTTCATCGGCACTCCCCTGCCCATGAGCCTGTATTTGTTGGCCTTAGGGTGTCCATATTCAGAACCTGTCTGTTCAAGTCTTCAGTCCATTTTCTTAGATTAGGTTGTTCATTTTTGCATCACTGACTTTCTGCTTTCTATCATTGTTTTGTGAGAATTCTTCATCTATTCTAGACCTAACTGGGTTGGGTTATGCACAGTAGATAGCTTCCCCTGGTCTGTGGTTTTTCCTTTTGACTTCCTTAGTGGTTGTATAATGACAAACTGACTTGTTTAAAATAAGATAGTAGATGTTTGAATTAGAAATAAATTCTACAGGAAGGAGGCTTGAAGCATGAGCCATCCGGGGAGATAATTTGCCAACAGCAGCATCAATTTTTCCACATGGAGGGTGGGATGGTTGAACTTGGCTCTGTCCCTAGATGAAAAGAGTAAGGGTGTTGACAGGCACAGAGTGTTGGGGCAGAATTCAGCCCCTAGCTGGTGCTCTTACCCCTGAGTCAGGTGACAACCCAAGAGGGGTGTATCTGGGAGACATACCCTCTGGCCCATGGTAGGCTATTTTGGAGCAGACCTGCTGGTTCAACATGAAACCTTCAAATTTGAAATTGCAAAATCCCATGTCCTGCCAAGTCAAGAGGGAAAGGCTTGGGACAGAGAGGCCACTGTTTATGTCTCCTCCACGCTGGCCAGCTGCCTTGGTGGACTGGTCATTTGTGCAAATACGTGGTGTGGAAAGAGAACTCTGCAACCTGCGTGGGCCATGCTAAGGCCACCCAAATGCCTGCCCCTGGGTTCCCTTATTCTCCCCTCATTAGGCACTGGGTGTCAGAAGGGTGCCAGAGTGGGCAGCTGGAAGTGGTCACACTGGGTGGGGAAGACAGTCAGCCAGGACCTGGCCCTTCTGGATGCTGAATATTTAGTGTCTGGCAATTCCACTCCCAGGTATATGCTGAAGAGAGATAGGAACATCCACCCATCCACACAGATGCTTTTACACAAGTGTTCATTGTAGCGTATTCACAATAGTCAAAACTGCCCATCAGCAGATGATGGATGAACAAAATGTGGCCCACCCACATATGGAATAAGACTCAGCCATCAAAAGGAATGAAACTCTGATACTTGCTATGACATGGATGAAGCAAAAGAAGCTTCTAAAACAGAAAGACCACAAGAGGATGGCTTTCACAAACAGAAACTTGTTCTCTCACCGTTAAGAGGCTGGAAGTCCGAGTTCAGTTTACCAGCTCTAGGGAAAGCTTTTGTCTCTTGTGAGGGTCTGTTCTTGCGTGAACTTCATTTAGCTTGCCATCTCTCTTCCCTCCCCCACCCCTGCTCTGCTCATTGGTTTAATATCTTTTAGAACTCAAGGTAAACCCTACCTGAACCCTGCCTCATCACCATAGCAAAAACAACCCATGCCCAAAGGGGATTATAACCACAGGCATAGGGGTTAGCTCCTCCTTGGAAACAGGGTCACCAGGGGTTGGAACTGACTCAATGGCACTTAACAACAACAATAATAGAGGTTGGGATTCACAACATTTTGGGGGGACGCAATTCAATCCAATACATTTGATGATTCCATTTAGGTTAAATGCTCAGAATGGGTAAATTGATAGAGACAAAGTAAATGAGTGGCTCTTACATGTTGTTCAGTGAAGAACTGGGTATAGTAACCCTTCAGCCATAGTTTTGGCAACTCCCACCAAATGACTGGACGGGACTATGCAAATGAGGTATTTGTGTCCTACCAAGGGGATTGGACAGTTTGCTAATAATGTAAATAAGGCATGTATGGCATCCTTGTGGAGGTGGGGCCATGCAAATAAGGTGTAAGGAAACCTAACGAAGGGATTGGTCAGTTTTACCATCCCACTAGGAGCTCTGGTAGCGTAGTGGTTACGAATCTGGCTGCGAACCTTAAGGTCAGCAGTTCGAAACTACCAGCCACTCCGCTGGAGAAAGATGAGGCTTTCTACTCCCGTAAAGATTTACACCCTTGGAAACCCTGTACAGGGTCGCTATGGGTCGGAACCGACTCGACGGCACTTCACAACAAGGCTTAAAATGAGCTATCACAGAGACTGATGGAGGAGGGGGATAAGGGGCTGAGCAGATAGGGGTATCTGAGTGCATTCTTTGGTTCTGGGGTTGCTGTTTTGAGAACCTCTGAAACTCAGGAGACAGAGTTGTGGCATCAGAGATGGCAAGAAGGGAGGGTGAGAAGCGGGGTCAGAGGCAGCAGAACTAAGACATCAGCTGACGTTGTATATGACGCCCCAGTGAGCTTCTCAACCCACAGAGCAAGAAAGCTGAGCACCCTCAGTCAGGAGCCCTGCTGGCAGAGTGGGGTGCCTCTGGGACTAAAGAGCTCTGTAACACTTGCCCAGGCTGACCCAGCTCAGAAACTGTCCTGATGGAAAAAGTGTGTCCACATGGTGTATTCATTCTAACCCGTTAGCGTCCCTAATAAACCCCATCATCACCAGTGTTGTCTGTGAGGTCTGCGTGGTCACTGCAATGAAACTGCCCATGTGGGTGAGAGTCCTGGGACAGACGGCTAGTGTCAGAATTGGTGACAAGGTTGGTGATGAGGATGATGGTGGTGATGACTTCCATCGCATTGGAATCTTCATCTTGACTCTCATCCCCCTTGTGAAGCTAGTGGAGACCAGATGTCATTTTTACATCAGGGGGTGGGGTAGTGGGGAATGAGTGCTCATAGACACAGTTTCCTTTGGAAGTGATGGAATGTTCTGGAAATAGAGGGGTACTGTTGCTCAGCATCATAAATGTAGTAAATGCCACTGATTTGTGCACTTGAAAATTGTTAATGGTTCATTTCATGCTCTTTGAATTTTACTACGATTGAAAGTATGGGGCGGGGGGCGGGGGCAGGGAGGTGGCACCACACCAACTGGGCTTCGTGGTATGGATCATGGAGAACCTTTGCAAGGGCTGGCTGGTGTCTCGTCCTTGCTGTTAGTATTGATTTAGGACTTAAGGTCTGGTGTGTGGCGCTGTAGGGTAACCCCCCAGCCACTCCTCGGAAACCCTATACAGTGTTGTTGTTGT
>NW_006408927.1:675186-676518 GCF_000296735.1 Chrysochloris asiatica | reverse complement strand
GTACTGTAGGATAAACTCTGGACTGCTAACTGCATGGTCAGCAATTCAAAGAAACCAGCCATGCCTTGGAAGCGTGTCCCTATGAGTTGGAAGACCTGATGTGGCACTGTGGGCTAATGCGCTAGGTCGGTGGTCCAAGCTCACCAACCGCACCTCAGAAACCCTATGCAGGAACCTACACAAGTCACTTACCAATAACAAAGCCCTGAGGAAGCTTCAGGAAGGACCCTGGATGGGAAGTGGTTGTCACATTAGCATGATTGCCGACTTTCCAGACAAGGCTCAGAGAGGTTGAGTCATTTGCCCCAAACCACCAGCTCCTCAGGAGAGAGTCAGGGCTTGAACCCTGGCCAGAGATCTCAGAGCCTCTTCCTGAGAGAGGCCAGGCAGGGGTCTTTCCCTGGAACCTGGACGCTGGTGTTGGAATCTGATTTCTGTCCATAGCCCTTAGAGCCAGAACCAGGTTCCCCGCTTCCTTTCCACGCCCAGAGCAGAGCAGTGGGGGCAGCTGAGAGACCCCCTCCCTGCTCCATGCATTTCTCCAGCAAACACAGTTCCAGCAGGGGCCTACCCACCTTCAGACACAGCAAAGGTATGGGCCGGGGGGCTAGGTGGGCCCAGCAGGTTTGCCTCTCTCCCTCGAGGGTGGTGTGCTAACTGATAATGTGGTCAGGGAGGGTGGCCGGCAGAATCCAAGGAAGAGAGCAAACTGTGGAGGCTTTGCGTGGAACAGTGTGTGCAGAACAGAGGGAAGGGCCCAAGCTAAAGGCTCTATATCTGGTGGGGAGACTGCAAGATGGCCAGTGGGGAGCGAGTGAGTGAGAAGAGAGAGTGTGGAGCGGACTGGCAGGCCCTGAAGGGCCCTGTGGGCGAGGAGAACTCGGGCTTTGAGCCAAGGGCCGATGGGAGCCCTGGAAGGTAGGCAGAACGGGGTCGAACTGACTTGTTGCCCACGGACGCCCTCTGGAGGCTTCCGGGAGAACAGTAGGGTGGGAGGCAGGGACCAGCGTGGAAGCGAAAGCGCTGTTCTAGCTGGTGTTGGGCTGGGTGGAGTAGGGGCGCAGAGGGGGTGAGAAACCGTAGATTCCGTTTGCAAAGGAATCTCCCCAGGACAGGACCCTTCCAGCCATGGGTACCCTCTGCCTTCAGCCACTCCTTTGCTAACTGTCCCGGTTCATAGCCAGTGCACAGCTTTATTGGGTACATTCCTAACAGCAGGTTACCATCACCACCAACATTGGGCATCTAATCTGTCTAGGCCGGGCTGATGAAATGAAATGCAGATGGGTCTCTTGTGATACAACAGTGAATAATTATTATCAGGACTGATTG
>NW_006408927.1:670967-675021 GCF_000296735.1 Chrysochloris asiatica | reverse complement strand
ACTGTGTGCTGAAGACCTGGGGGTGAGGGGGGAGGTTTGTAGGATATATACCCTTTGGTTGGTTGATGACGCATGGAGGAGATTGTAACCATGGCAATGGAATGATATACTATAGGATGAATGTAAAACTAATGTTCTCCCATGTAAACTATCACATAATTCACAATAAAATGTATTTTAAAAAATAATTGAGAAAAGAAAAGTGGGAGAGGAATTCTTTTTTAAATGTGAAAGTTAATATTCAGTATGCACTATTAAAGCTGAAATAAATTGATTTTCCATTAAAAGCCAAAAAAAAAAATGAAGTGCCTTCTCCCCTCTGTCTTTGCCGCTTCTCTTTCCCCCTTCTCCTGTCTTTCGTTCCCCCTTCAAACAAACCTCTTTGGGGTTGGCTGCATACGTAAGCAAACTTCTTATCAATTTCAAGGCATTACCCTCCCAACAAAGCTCCAAACTGGCCAGTCTCCTGAGTGGACCACAATCACTTCACTTGCCACGTCTATAATTCACTGCTGTTATTAAGTGCCATAGAGTTGGTTCCTGCTCATAGTGACCCTGTTTAGGGTTTCCAAGGAGCAGTTGGTGGGTTTGAACTGATGACCTTATGGTTCATAGTCCAGGGCTGATCCTACGGAGCCACACCAGGAGTATACACTATATAGATAATATCGAGTGTTATCATTAACATCACATGCAAGTAAATTTTGCTAAAAAGTGGTTGCAGCATCAGGGAGCTACCAGAAATTCAAGCTGGATTTAGAAAAGGGTAAGGAATGAGAGATATTGGCTCCGACTTCTCATGGACTTCAGATGGACTTCACACGGATCTGGGCTGAAAGCAGAGAATACCAGAAAAATGTTTGTTGTTGAGTGCCATCGAGTTGGTTCCAACCCATAGTGACCCTGTATAGGGTTTCTGAGGAGCGACTGATGAGTTTGAACCGGTAACCTTCTGGTTCAAAACAACTTTGTAGACTGGCGCATTAACCCACAGCACCACGCCAGGAGTCCAGAAAGATGTTTACCTGTGCTTTATTAACTATCCAAAGGCTTTCAACTGCGTGGATCATGACAAGCTATGGACCACACTGTGGAGAAGGAGTATTTTGAAACACTTAATTGTGCTCATGAGGAAGTTATACAAAGACCACGAGGCAGTCATTTGAACACAGCGGGCACAGCATGGTCTTAAATCAGCAAAGGTGTGTGTTAGGGTTCGATCCTTTCACCGTATTTATTCTATCAGTATGCTGAGCAAATAATCAGAGAACAACGTGGCATCAGGATTGGAGGAAGACTCATTAACAATCTGCACTATGCATATGATACAACCTTGCTTACTGAAAGCAAAGAGGACTTGAAATACTAACTGTTGAGGGTCAAAGAGCACAGCCTTCGGTATGGATTGCATCTCAATATAAAGAAAACAAAACTCCTCATAACTGGACCCAGTCGCAGACAACATTACGATAAATGAAGAAAAGATTGAAGTTGTCAGGGATGGATCCACATCAGTGTTCATGGAAGCAGCAGTCAAGAAATCAAATGAGGATGTATTGCATGGGGCAAATCTGCTGCAAAAAACCTCTTTCAAGTATTAAAGGGCAAAGATGTCACTTTGAAGACTGAGGTGCACTTGACCCAAGCCATAGTATTTTCAATTGCTTCATATGCATGTGAAAGCTGGACAATTAATAAGGAACAAAATAGATGGATTTGAATTATAGTGTTGGTAAATATTGAAAGTCCTATAGACTGTCAGAAGACAAACCAAATCTGTCTTGGAAGAAATACAGCAGGGATGCTCCTTAGAAGCCAGGATGGGGCGAATTCATCTCATGAACTTTGGTCATGTCAACAGGAGGGACCAGTCCCTGGGAAAGGACATAGTGTTTGGTAACGTGGAGGGCCAATGAGAAAGAGGCAGATCCTTAATGAGATGGGTTGACCGAGCCGCTGCAACAGCTGGCTCGGACACACGGGGTGGGGGTGGGGGGGATTTGGAGGGTGGCTCAGGACAGGGCGGTGTGTGTTCTGTTGTACATGTGGGTTGTTGTTGTTGTTATGTGCCGTGGAGTCAGTTCCGACTCACAGCGACCCTGTACAGGGTTTCCAAGGCTGTACATTTTTCGGGAACAGAAAGCCTCATCTTTCTCCCACGGAACAGCTGGTAGCTTCGAACTGCTGACCTTGAGGCTAGCAGCTGGATTTGTAACCACTATGGTACCAGAGATCTTTGGGGGGAGAGGGGGCGGTCACTATGAGTCAGAATCAACTGATAACAGTGAATTTATTTGTCAGATCATTACCAGTCCCTTCAAGGTGTGTAAACTGACCAATCACAGGGCAGTCTGCAGTTCATTCACCCAGAAAATGTCAATAAACCTGAACAAAAGCCAACAAGCCCTCTGTGGTAGAGAGCTAGGGCGAAATAGGTGTGTTTTCCTCAAAATGTCTAATGCGGTTTCGTCCAGCACCGCCCACCACCACTCCTCTCTCTGTTGCCTCCACCAGACCCGGTGCGCTTTGTGGGTGGTGGGCTGTGCCCTCAAGCACACAAGGGGCTGCAATCTTGGACTTTGGTGAAAGAGACTCTAGGGCTGGGAGAAACTTAGCGCCACATCATCGATGTTTTGCTGCCCTCTGGTGGCAGCGTACGTGAATGCGTTTTGGCCTCGGGGAGCTAGCCTCCAACTCTCTGGTTGCCAGGTGGGTTGGCTTATTTGCTTGGTCAATAGTAACACGAACAAAGCTTTGCAGTGTTGACTGTAAACCAAGCGCCTGGTAACCCCCCTAGGGGAGGGGCAATGTGGTCACCACTTGACGTGAGGGAGCTGAGGCTAAGAGAAGAGATGGGGCTGGCCTTGAACCCAAGGCTTGGAGCCTGTGCTCTCTGCTATGAGAGGGAAACTGAGTACACTGTTCTATGTTGACTTTGATGTTGTTGTCTGTTCTGACTCATAGAGGAGCAGCTGGTGTGTTTGAACAGGTGACCTTTTGGTCAGTAGTCCAGTACTTATCCTACAGTGCCACACCAGGAGTCCTGGTCAATCCCAGTTTTGCTGTGATGTCCTTACTCCATTTTTCCCTTGCTTAAAAGCGTCTACCTAGAACCAAGCTGAAGGGCAGGCAGAAGGAAGGTAAGCAAAGACTTGAAGCTCAGACACGCAACGGAACGTTGATTCTTAAAAAAATTACCCTCAAAGTTCTAGTTGATTTGAACCCAATGACGCCTTCTTCGTTTCTCTTGATGAAACAGCTAAAAAAAAAGAAGTTTTCTCTCAAGGATGTGAGGCACAGCCCAACCCAAGTCTGTCCAACTCACAGAGAATTTGGATCTGAGTTGAAAACTTAAGCGAGTCCAGGGCAAGTGAGCGGGGTTAGAGAGGGACATTGGCTAGGTGACGTGAACCAGAGTCTCAGGGTTCTTGTGGACCGGTCTGAAGGTTCTTAGGGGAGAATGTTTTCTCCTCCTTCCTACCTTCCGGTGGTCCCAAGCTTTCCTTGGCTTGTGAGTTCATCTTCCCTCTGTGACTCTACCCCCTTTTACAAGGACATCTTTGAATGGTGCAGACAGTTAACACCCTTGGCTGCCAACCAAAACTTGGCTCCTTCAAATCCACACAGATGTGCCTTGGAAGGAAAGTCCTGGTGATCTGCAAAAGCAGCCAGTGAAGACGCGACGGAATGCAGTTCCACTCTGACACACAGGGGCCATCCTGTGTGTCACAGCAGCTGGTTTTGTTTCCATTTGTTTCCGGATTGGATTAAGACCCATTGTGATCTGGTATGACCTCATGCGAATTCATTACATCTGCAAAGACTCTCTCTCCTCAGAAGGTCCCATTCACAGGCTCTCCGTAATACTCAGCAAGGCCCAAGCTCCCTTCTATCCCTCCTACACCCCAAGCTAAGCACAGTGTGCTTTCTTCCTGAACACAGTTCCATCTGTCAGACGGAACTCATATGTGCTCATATGTGGCTCCTAAGCCTAGCCCCTTCCAAGGGGTGATTTATACAGAGTAAGAAACAGACACAGAGACGCACACGGGGG
>NW_006408927.1:665760-669905 GCF_000296735.1 Chrysochloris asiatica | reverse complement strand
TGCATATGCCCTCTCTTCTTATCAGCTAGATGCTTCACTCTCCACTCTAGTCCTCTGTTACTGACTCTGGGCCCAAGAGTCTCCAGGTCTTGCCACACTGCTGGCCAACCAGGTCTCCACCCTGGTTCACAGGAGTCTATTGAACGTTGTAGGGCTTAGCTCACAACTTCTTTGCTGTTTTTCCTTCACTTCCCCTTATCAGTGATGAATGTGGTCACCAATCAGAGTGTGTATTCCCATTGAGTCTTAGTCTTGGAAGGGGGTTTGCTTTAAGAGGATCGGACCTCTTGGCTTGATGTCTCCTAGGCAAGCAACTTGCTTGTTCTTGTAGTAATCAGTCGGTCTGCCTATATTGTTTTGTATTTTTCCTGTCAGTCTTTTTCAAGAAGTATCTTCTGTCCAATTCTTTTTTATAAATTTCATTTTTACTTTTTATTATGAATTGAGTGAAGGTTTCTAGAACAGATCATCAACCCCACGTCCAACAGATGATACACTTTGTGTCCTTACAGAGATTGTGGTCCTCTGCATGTATCATCAGTCATCAGTATTTACCTCTATTCCTTTCATTTTTCCCCTCCCCTCGGCCCCTACCTGCCATATAAACATCATAAAAATACATTCTTATTCTTGAAGGGCCCCCACTTTGAGGTTTTCTTGTTTCAACAGCCCTGGAATATGAAGACATCTCTTCTTGTTGTTAGGTACCATAGAGTCACTTCCAACACAGAGCGATCCTCTATACAACAGAACGACCCACTGCCCAGTCCTGCACCAGCCTCCCAATTATTACTCTTGATCTCATTGCTGCTGCCACTGTGCCAATCCAATTCCCTGAGAGCCTTCCTTTCTGTTATGCTGACCCTCCACTCCACCAAGCATGAAGTCCTTCTCCGCGCACTGGTCCCTCCTGATCACATGCCTGAAGCATGAGAGACAAAGTCTTGCCATCTTGACTTCTAAGGAGCATTCTGGCTGCATTTCTTCCAACACGTTTCTTAAAGAAGAAAACAAAGGTAGTTGACGTCTAGTCAGTTCTAGCGCATGGTGACCCATGGGTGTCAGAGCAGACCTGTATGACGTAGTGTCTACAGTGGCTGAGTTTTGGGAAGGAGATTGCCAGGACTTTTTTCCAAGGCACCTGTGGTTGGACTCAAACCACCAACGTTTCAATGAGCAGTTACGTGAGTTCATCATTTGTGTCATCTTATAGGGTCCCCAATTCAAACCAAACCCACCACCATGGAATGGATTCTAACTCTTAGCACCCCATTATAGGGTTTTGGAGAGAGTAAATCTTTTCTGCATCAGTTCTGACTCATCTTTCTCTCGAGGAGTGGCTGGTGGTTTGAACAGTCGACTTTGTAGTTAGCAACCCAATGCCTAGCCCACAGCGCCACCAGGGCTCCTTCCTATGACGCAGGACAACAGAACTGACACCTGTCCGCAGGGGAGCATCCACCTTCCCATGGTTTAGCCAGCACTGAGTGTTGGGAAAGTCCTCAACGTTTAAGTAGAAAATTGAGTCCCACCTAGACTCCCAGATCTTCTCCCCAGGCATTTCCAGAAGGTCAGGGACTCTCAGTGACACCAATTGTGACCTTGGGCTGCCACTTACTAGTGGTCACTTGCCTGTTGGCCCCAGAACGTTACCTTTACGCTCAGGAAAGGAGCACAAGAAACCAGACCCCATGTAGTCTTTCTCCTCCAAGTCATTCTGGGTAACTGAGCCCTCAGGTGACTGGGCTGCAGGACCATTCAAGTTTGGGGCCCGCAACAGGTATTTCTCATGGAAGTCCACTGCGGTCACACGCAGGTGCCTCAGCTCCTGCCCTCATCGTCTGTGTTCCCGGGCTACCAGATGGTGCGCCTGAGTCCCGGGTCAGCTTGCACTCACGGTCTGTTCTCTCTGCTGCTGCCAGAGGGCACGCGTGAATCCCGAGTCAGGCTGTCCTCGCTCAGCCTCCCACCCTCCCTGGAATCAAACCCCCGCCCCTTCATAGGGTCCCCGCATGAGCTGCTCCTTCCCCTCATAGTCTCCCTCTTACTCATTCGCTCCAGCCACACCACCCTCCTCACTGTTCCTCTAATCCACCAGATATGTCCTACCACAGGACCTTTGCACATGCCCTTTCCTCTTTCTAGGAGCCTTCCTCTCCCCTCACTCTGATGTCACTTTTTCTCAGAGGCCTCCCCTGGGCACCCTAGTATTCAAAACTCTTTGTTTACTTGTCCTCTCTGCCCTTTCCCCATGCAACCTGCTGTCTGCATCTCCCAGGGTACTATATCAGGAACACAACCTGGAGGTTTAAAACAACAGGCCCGTTCCAGAGGCCAGAATGTCAAAACCAGGGAAGGATCCTTTCTTGTCTCTTCCAGGCTTTGTTGGCTCCAGGTGTTTCTGGGCTTGTTGGTCCGTCCTCTGTCCACCTCTTCACAAGGCTGCCAGTATCCCCCAGGCCTGAGTGTTTTCTGGGGACTCTTGTCATTGGTTTAGGGCCCATGTGCTAAAGAATCACAAAAGTGAGTTGATCCACAGCTGCCGTTTTGAGTGAGATTGTTACACATGGAAACTGACAAATACACACAGCTAAGAAACAAGCGTAAGGCGCTCTGGTAGCGTAGTGGTTACGAATCGGGCTGCTAACCTCAAGGTTGGTGGTTCGAAACTACCAGCCATTCCATGGGAGAAAGATGAGGCTTTCTGCTCCCGTAAAGATTTACAGCCTCGGAAACCCTATACAGGGTTTCCGAGGTTGTAAATCTTTATGGGAGTAGAAAGCCTCATCTTTCTCCCGCGGAGCAGCTGGTAGTTTCGAACCGCTGACCTTAAGGTTCGCAGCCCGATTCGTAATGCGCTGGGCCGCAAAGTCTGGTGTTTCAAGCTCACCAGCTGCTTCTTGGAAACCCTGTACAGGGTTGCTATTGGGGGGAACCTGCTCGATGGTGCTTAACAACAACAACATGACAGCACTTGGTAACAACCACAAAAAACAATGTAGCTCAGAAAAGCAGACAAACTGCTGGATCTTTGCACAACCCTATTGGAGTGCTAACTGAGAACCAGATTTCAAAGGTCAAAGGAGAAGTTGGGGGCGCTGAAATAAATGCTGGCTGGCAGGCAGACTTGGAAGGGAATGAGGGGAAGGATAAAAGAGGGGGTGGGGTAGGGTGGAGACTCTGGTCTTTCAGTTGAAATCTTGACTTAGATTTTATCCTAATTCTTTGCCCTTTCCTGGGCCGATCATACTACACTGAGCTGGGAGGGAACAAGGAAAGTGTATCAGCTACCTCTCTCTAAAGATCCAGACAGTCTCCAGGGATGGGCAGGTAGAGGCTCTAAAGGGTTTTCCTTACCTCCCTTCCTTCATTCTCCCTTTCATCCTAAAAACAGGTTCTGAAGTCCCCTGACTTCTCAGGCATTGGGAATTCTACCAAGAATTCATTTAAACCTCTCCCTGAGTACTTTCTGGAAGGCATGGGTTGGGCAGGTGGATAGAATTCTGTCTCCACTTTTAAAGGGACTGCCTCGCTCCTAGAACTCAGCAGGAAGAGCCAGCAGAATGGTACAGGATGGAAGAAGGTATTTTGAACTGGCATGAGTTTGCTGTCCTTGGAACAAGCCAGATGGGATGAAGCAAGAGTCTCAACTGTAATTGTGTGTGGGGGCAGGTGGCTTTCTCTTCCCTTCATTTCATTGTGATGAAATCCACGTGACAAAGTGATTTCTGTGTGACACCCGTTGTTGCTGTGGGTAAGTGCCTTTGAGTCTGTTTGGGCCCATAGTGCCCCTGTATAGGCTATCCAAGGAACAGCTAGTGAGTTTGAACCTCCAACCTTGTGGTTCAAGCCGACCTTGTCCCACACACCCTTCGGATTTGCACAATCATTCTCTATACAATCATTCTCTCTACAATCACTCTCTCTACAATTACTCTCTCTACAGTCATCCTCTCTACAGTCATTCTCTCTACAGTCATTCTCTCTACAGTCATTCTCTCTACAGTCATCCTCTCTACAGTCACTCTCTCTACAGTCATCCACTCTACAGCCATCCTCTCTACAGTCATTCTCTCTACAGTCACTCTCTCTACAGTCACTCTCTCTACAGTCATCCTCTCTACAGTCATTCTCTCTACAGTCAT
>NW_006408927.1:648542-664566 GCF_000296735.1 Chrysochloris asiatica | reverse complement strand
AGTCATTCTCTCTACAATCATCCTCTCTACAGTCATTCTCTCTACAATCATTCTCTCTACACTTTCTCAACCCATTCCACTCACTGGCCCCTAAACTGGCGGAGCTCCCCCTATGCTGGGGGACCACCAAAACCGTTCGTTTCTATATATCTGCTTATTTCCTGTCATTGAGAGTATGCAATATTTGCTCTTTTGCACCTGACTTAACGTCCCTTAGCACAATTTTTTTTTTTTTAACTTTTTATGGTGAATTGAGTGAAGGTTTACAGAGCAGGTCACCAGCTCTACATGCACAAAATCACAGACTTTGTTTTATCCCAATGATTGTGGTCCCCTCCTTGTAACATCACTTACCCTATGCACTTACCCAGTGCTTCCTGGTCCCATTCTTCCTTCTTTCTAACCCTTATTAAGGAGCTCTGGTAGCATAGTGGTTATGAATCGAGCTGCAAGCCGCAAGGTCAGCAGTTCGAAACTACCAGCTGTTACGCAGGAGAAAGATGAGGTGTTCTGCTCCCATAAAGATTTACAGCCTTGGAAACCCTGTACAGGGTCGCTATGAACTGACTCCATGGCACACAGCAACAACAACAACCCTTCTTACCCAAAGACAAACACATCACTTTGATGTCGAATGGTTAACCATTCTATGGTGGGCGTACCTCACTAGGGGAGTTGCCCACCCTGCCCCCATATACCTATCTATTGCTTGTCTGAAAATGGAACCACAGGGGTGATTTCAGTTCCAGACCTGGAGAGCAACCAAGGGACATGGTCTCAGAGGTCCACCAAGCTCTGTCTGACCAGTGAGCCTGGTTTGTTTGTTTTTTTTCTTGTAATGATTATGAGTTTTTTCCTACATGTTCTCCCCCTGTATCCAGAACTTTCTAATGTGATCCCTTTTAGAGCAGTTGGTAGTGGAAGCTGGGTCCCATCTAGTTTTGGTCTCAGAGGTGTGGAGACTGATGTCCACGTGGCCATTGGCCCACTGGACGCATTGTTTCCAAGCCTCTTTAATTCTCATCAGTCCTCTTTTGCATATGGAGTGCCCCGTAGATGGACACTGGTGAGCTCTCAAGATCCCAGTCACTGCTCACCAAAGGGGCATGCAGAACACTGTCCTTGTTACTCCAATTGACCAGATTGTCCCCCGAGACTATGACCCTGAGCCCCCAGACCCAGTGGTTCATTCCCTCAGGGGGTTGGTTATTTCTAGGGAGTGTTGGTAATGTTACTCCCTGTATTTCTGTACTTTTTGAGGTTTATCCTCATGGTGTACAGCAGGACTTCACCTCTTTTCATGGCTGAGTAGAGTAGTCCATGCTTGCTTGTGCTTTATTGAGTATGAAAAGGCATTCAGCTGTGTAGAGCATGACAAACTATTGGTTACATTGCAAAAATAGGTATCCCAGAACCCCTAACTGTGCTCACAAGGAACCTATGTATACACCAAGAGGCAGTTGTTAGAACAGAACAGGGGGACGCTGAGGAAAGGTGTGTGGCAGGGTTGTATCCTATCACCAACTCTATCTGACCTGTATGCTGAGCAAATAATCCAAGAAGCTGGATTATATGAAGAACGTGGCATCAGGATTGGAGGAAGACTCATTAACAACCTGCAATATGAAGATGATACAACCTAGCTTACTGAAAGTGAAAAGGAGAAAATGCTAACTGATGAAAATCAACGACCACAGCCTTCTGGATGGATTGCATCTCAACGAAAAAAAACAAAAATCCTCACCACTGGACCAATAAACAACATCCATATCAATGGAGAAAAGATGGAAGTTGCTAACGACTTCATTCTTGGATCAACTATCAACACTCATGGAAGCAGCAGTCAAGACCTCAAATGACATATTGCATTAGACAAATCTGCTGCACAAAACCTTTTTAAAGTGTTGAAGAGCAAATATGTCAGCTTGAGGACTAAGGTGCACCTGACCCAAGCCATGGTATTTTCAGTAACCTCATATGCATGCGAAAGCTGGACGGTGATTAAGGAAGACTGTAGAAGAATTGATGCTTTTGAGTTGTGTGTTAGAGGAGATTATTGAAAGTGCCAGGGGCTGCCAAAAGAACCAACAGATCTGTGTTGGAAGAAGTGCAGCTGGAATGCGCCTTAACAGCCAGGATAGCCATGTTGTTGTTGGTTATGTGCCGTGGAGTTGGTTCTGACTCATAACTACCCTGTACAGGGTTTCTGAGGCTGTAAATCTTTACGGGAGCAGAAAGTCTCATCTTTCTCCCGTGGAACAGCTGGTAGTTTCGAACTGCTGATCTTGAGGTTCGCAGCCCGATTCATAACAACTATGCTACCAGAGCGCCTTAGGCTAGCCATGCTTCTGACTTATTATCAGGAGGGACCAGTCCCTAGAGAAGGATATCATGCATATAAAGTGGAAGATCATAGAAAGAGAGGAAGACCCTCAACAAAATAGATTGGGCCAGTGGCAGCAGCAGTGGGCTCAAGCGTACGATGACCGTGAGGGTGACCCAGAGTTGGTAGCGTTTGTTTTCTTCTGTCATGCCTGGGGTTGCTGTGAGTCACACGGAGCCTAACAACACCAGAAGTTTTCTATCCAGTGGATGGACCATGTGGTGTGTACCATTAACTGGCTGATGCTCTAATGTGTTTTTTAAGTCAGCAAATTTGAGGCTCCCTGGATGGTTCCCAGGGGCCTCAGACGCTTTACCCTTTGTTTTGGTCAGGGTGGGTGGGATCCGCTGGAATAACCGCAGCCCTGAGTCTCCAGACTGAGAACCTACAGCTTTGCTTCTTCTGTGTGACTAATCCATCAGGGGTCAGCGAGGGGGTGAGGGGGGGTTGAGAGGTCTGCCTCCCCCGTGTACACTCCATCTGAGGTGATCTGCTCGCCTGGCTGGGACGTAGGTGGTGGGGTAGGACTAGGGGCAAAGCACGGAAGCTCTTGAAAGACATTTTAAAAATCATTTTATTGTGGTAAGACATATCTAAGTATAAAAATTTCACTGTTTTGCCATTTTTGCTAAAAAAGTTCAATCGCATCCAGTGCATTCACCATATTATACAATCATCATCTCTGTTTCTGGAACATTCTCATCCCGCTGAGCAGATGCTGGAAACCTCAGCCGCCTTGTCTGGACAGAGGGTGGAGGGGAGGCATCCAGGTGAGAACTCCAACTCTCCCTTCCCTTCCCCCAGAAAGAGGTGGGGAAACTGGTTTTCTGTGTCTGAGAATTCTTTGTGGTCCAGAACAAAGAGAGTGGGGGAGGGGGGTGGGGGGTGCCCAAAGCAGGGTTTCGAGGCAGGAAAAAGTCAGGGGAAGAGAAGCAAAGAGAAATGAAGATGGAGAGAGAGTTGGAGAGACAGTGAAAGAGAGAAACAGACATACACAGAGACAGAGAGACACACAGATCAAGACAGAGATGGAGAAAGAGACAGAAACAGACAGAGATATGGAGATAAAGATAGAGAGACAGATAGATAAAGACAGAGATATAGAGAAATGACTCAATGGCACATAACAACAACAACAACAATAGAGAGATGAAGAGAGACAGAGATATAGTCAGAGACAGAGATATAAAGACAGATGAAGAGATAGAGAGACAGAGATAAAGACAGAACGCTGGAGAGAGAGAGACAGAGAAACAGACAGAGCCAGAAAGACAGAGACAGCTCAGGAAGCCGTGACCCGTGTCAGGTGTTGGGCCCGGGGGTGGGGCCATCGTGGCCTCTGGGGTGGACGGCTCCACCTGTGACTTGAGCTGAGACGTTCATACAGCGGTATTTAGGAGTGGTCAGCAGAGCCAACCCCCGGTGACAAGATGAAGCCTCTGCCAGCTAAAGGGCTTTGGGGAGGGGAGGGTGTCCCTGTCTGTGAAATGGGGGCCCTACTGAGAGGGGACCTGAGGGATGGGGAAGCTGGCTTTGTCTGAACCCCAGAACTGCCTTCCTGAAGGGGCTCCCACATTACATTCTTGGGCTGACACAGAATTGCCTGACACACAGTGAAGAGGACGGCCAACATCAAAGAGCATCCTCCAAGGCCCAGACCCTCTCTGTGGACCAGGGTCTTTCCTGTACCTCAGACCAGGGTCTCCCCAGAGCAGACACCTCCTCCCTCAGACCGGGATCTCCCCAGAGCAGACACCTCCTCCCTCAGTCTGGGGTCTCCCCAGAGCAGATGCCTCCTCCCTCAGACCGGGGTCTCCCTGTGGATCTTGTCAGTGTCTCTCTGCTCTGCCCAAAGCAGACATTCCTGAGTCCCCTTCCCTCTCCTTGCTCCAATCCTGCTCCCAGTCTGCGCCCCTTAGAGCTATTTTGGGCCCCAACTGTGGCTGCTGGTCATCTTCCCGATGGTGTAGTGTGGCTTCCCTGACTGGCAAGGAGCCTGTAGGCTCCCGGGCTGACCAGGGCGAATTCAAACCAGCTGCTCCCGGTGGGTGGGTAGGTGGGTGGAGGGTTCATTGGACGTATCTTCTTCTCTCCAGGGACAGAGGGGAAACTAAGGTACTGGAAAGCCCAAGGGTTTCCAGAGCTACCCAGCCGACTGAGGCAAGGCCAGGATGCGGGTCTGCACCACACCCTAGGCCTGTATGATCCTGCCTCCCAGGTGAGCCTGGATAACATGGAGCCCAGTGACCGCCTCCTCCAACCTCCCGGAAAAGGGCGTGATCCGGGGACTCAGCAAGGGTGGACGGAACCTCAGGAGGTACCAGTCTAATTGGTTCTAAAGAAGGTTGGGATGGCCAGGTCCAGTGCCTGCTAGTATTGAACCGGTCACTCCAGCCATTCCACACACTGACCATACCTCCCCTATGCCAGGTGTGCCTGGCACACACCTGAGGACCTGAGAGGTGGGGGGCCAGAGGCAGAGGCAGTCCACGTGGGGACAATAAGAGTCACCAAGCCAACTAAGGCAGACTGGGATAGGGGAGACCATTTCAGTCCATAAACTGAGCCTTTTTCTGTATCACATTGTGGAGTGTCCCCATGGGCCACATGCCAAGCCCCTTAGGTGTCGCTGGACATGCTGGAGAGGGGGTTGGGTCTAGTCCTCAGATTTGGCCTCCTCCAAATTCGGGCCTCCTCCCTCACACTAGATACTCCCCCAAGGTTAGAATGAGGCTGGTCTCCTCCCTCTGATTAGGACTCCTGGGGGGGGGTAGCTGTGGCCTCCCCAGGTGCCAGGACCCACATTTCCCTCCTTAACTAGACTAGACTCTCCACCCTCACCCCCGTGGAGAACAATTCCACCTTCAGGTGGAGGAATGGATCGCCTTCCTTCTTGGACCTTAGAGCATTTGGCAAAGTCTTAGAAGCAGAAAGAATTGACGGGGGTCCTGCTTCATTCCCAGCTTGCAATTCAAAAAGCAGAAAATAAAAAAATTCTCCAGGAAAATAAGAATGGTAAGGACACCGTTGAGCCCAGAAAGTCCATTCCTCCCCGTGATTACTGGCACGTGCTTGGTAGCTCTCGGGTCACGGGTTTAGATCTATTTCCTAAGGTGGGGGCTTCATAACAGTCTTGGCAGTTGACCATCAGGGTCACGCAGGGCAGCACCAGGTGGGTGGCCCTGTCCCAGCACCAAGCTCAGTCCTCATCCTCGCTGGCATAGATGCGGGCTTCCCAGCGTTCAGCCATGGTGTTCTTATGCCGGGTCACTCGTGTGGCTTCCAGAACCTGTAGGAGGGCAGAGTCCCCATCACGGTCCTAACCTCTCCTAGATGCATGAGACGCCTATAACATGGCAGTCCCCTCCTCTGTTTTAGACCCTCTTGTTGTTGTTGTTAGGTGCCATTGAGTTGGTTCTAACTCACAGTGATTCAATGCATAATAGCACGAAACTGATCGGTCCTGCACCGCCCTCACAAGTGTCCCGTTGGAGCCCATTGTTGCTGCCACTGCGCCAATCCATCTCGTTGGGGATCTTTCTCTTTTTCACGGACCCTCTACTTTTCCAAGCATGATGTCCTCCATCTCTAACATAGCCCTTTACCTCTAGTGATATGACCAAAGGATGCGTTAACTGATACTGGGTGACATGGCCGGGAACAAGTCTCCCTGAACTGAGAGGAACTGATGCCTTTGAATACTGATATTGGCAAAGAATATGGACTATGTCAGAACGCTTCTTAGAAGACAGGATGGCTAGACTTCCTCTCATGTACTTTGGACCAATTATCAGGAGGGACCTGTCCCTGGAGAAGGTCAGTGAAAATGAGGACGAAGACGCTCCTGCTGTGCATTGACACAGTGACAGCAACAATCCACTCAAGGGTCACAATAGCTGTGAGGATGGCCCAGGACCAGGAAGTGAATCCTTTTGTGTATAGGATCGTTATGTGTTGAAGTGGCTGGCCAGCACCTAGAAACACTAACAACCTGAATCCAGTTAAGGAAGGTCACAAATGGTTTTCATTTACTGAATGAGGTAGCTGGGTGTCTATACCCTTTCAGATTAATCCTTTACTCAAATCAAGTGTCCTTGTCTTGGGTCTAATCTGCTCAAAAAACATCTCTGTCTGATAAACAGGCAGCACACAGCCCCCCTTTCCCTAATTTGTGGCTAAGGCAGACATCAAGAGCAGATTACAGGTTGCACAGATGTGTCCAGGGGATCTAGGCGAAACAGAATTTGTTGTTCATTGACCCTGTTGGTGTTCACTGTTTGGAATCAGTCAAGTTTAAGGTTAAAGAGTCGCCGCCGCAGCCATCAACATGTCAGCCCCAAGGGCACTCATGAAACTACCACCTATTCAATCTACGGGGCTGTCCCCGTCCGCAATGAGAAAGGTGAGATCTCAATGGGAAAAGTGAAGGTGAAACACTATGTATCAGGAAAGAGGCCAGGCTATGCCCTTATGGAGTCCCCCGATGAGGAGGATGAAGAGCTTCAGTTCATTCAGGAAGCCAAAGAACAAGACGCAGAGCCTGAGGAACAGGAAGAAGATTCGTCTAGTGAGCCCCGTCTGCGGCGTCACAAGAACTGTATTAGTGACGATGTGGAAGAAGGATGGGCTCCACACCGGAATACAGTGGAACCTGAAGTGGTAGGAGAGAGCGATTCAGAAGTAGAGGGAGATGCGTGGCACATGGAACGAGAAGATAGCCGTGAAGAAGAGGAAGAAATTGATGAGCAGGACATTGAACGACGCCGTGGGATGATGCATCACCAAGCACAGAAGAGAAACAATGAAGAGATGGACGCGATGGAGGTGGAGGATGAGGGACGCTCTGGGAAGGAGTCTGAATCCGAGTCTGAGTATGAAGAGTACACAGACAGTGAAGATGAAATGGAGCCTCGCTTTAAGCCAGTCTTCATAGGAAAGAAGGATCGAGTGCAGTCCAAGAACGTGAGGCTGAAGCATTGAAACAGAAGGAGCTGGAGAAGGAGGCAAAACGCATGGCAGAGGAGAGACGCAAGTACACACTCAAGATTGTAGCAGAAGAGACCAACAAGGAGCTGGAAGAGAACAAGCGGTCCCTAGCGGCACTGGATGCACTCAACACAGATGATGAAAATGATGAGGAGGAATATGAGGCATGGAAAGTTTGAGAGTTAAGGAGAATCAAGAGGGACAGAGAAGATCGTGACGCGCTCGAGGAGAAGGCAGAAATTGAACGCAGGCGAAACCTGACTGAGGAAGAACGGCGAGCTGAGCTTCGGGCAAATGGCAAAGTCATTACCAACAAAGCTGTTAAGGGCAAAGGCAAGTTCTTACAGAAGTATCATCATCAGGGAGCCTGCTTCATGGATGAAGATGAAGAAGTATACAAGAGAGATTTCAGTGCATCTACTCTTGAAGATTATTTCAATGAAGCCATTCTTCCTAAAGTCATGCAGGTCAAGAACGTTGGATGTTCTGGCCGTACGAAATACACCCACCTTGTGGATCAAGACACCACTTTCTTCGACTCAGCTTGGGGTCAATAGAGTGCCCAAAACACAAAGTTCTTCAAACAAAAGGCAGCTGGAGTATGAGATGTATTTGAGCGGCCATCTGCCAAGAAGCAGAAAACTACCTAGTGTTCAATTGCTTCAAATCTTCCAACTTCACAGTGCTTGGTCCTTCATTTACTTTTATTTCATGAGCACCAACCTACTACGCCTATTACCATACTTGTAACAGTGAGCTGCCCAGCATTTGAAGGTGCTTTATGGGTTTGGACACATACTGAGAAACCTACAGAAAAGCATTGTCTAGAAAGGACTTAAAAGTTTGAGAAATTTTAGGTTTGATCACTGCTGTGGCTCCCATAATCACATGAGATTGTTTGGTTTCTTTTTTCAGGTTCTGAGCTTGAATCAGAAACATGGGCACATTAATGGGCACTAATTACTTCTGCCTTAGGGCTAATTTAAGCTAATTGAAAACCTGTCTTGCACTTCTTGGTTGGAGTAAATTTTTTTTAGATGAAACATATTTTTGATCCATTTATGTGTATTAAAAAAATAAAAAGATCACACACCAAGGGTGGGAAAAAAGAGTCGATCACAGCAGAATCCACCTCAGATAGACATGACCAATGAAATAGATGCCCAGTGAAAAGCCAGACAAACTGGGACAGTCACGACCAGAAGACACCAGGACTATCCCCCTGACACACTCTGTAACCTCAGGACCGAGTCTCTCCCCTGAGACCACCTCTCAGCAAACATGACCTAGAAGATGGGGAGCATGGTGGCTCCACAGGAAAGCACCAGACAGTGAACCACATGGTCGGTGGTTCAAGTCCACCAGCTATTCCTAGGGGGAAAGATGAGGCTTTCTGCTCCTGAAAAGATTTACAGTCTCTGAAATCCTATACCAACTAGATGGCACTTAATAACAACAACCTATAAGATTGGCACTCTACTTGGTGGTTATGTGCTGTGGAGTCGGTTCTGACTCTTAGCGACCCTGTACAGGGTTTCCGAGGCTGTAAATTTTTACAGGAGTAGAAAGCCTCATCTTTCTCCTACGGAACAGCTGGTAGTTTCGAACTGCTGACCTTGCAGTTCGCAGTCTGATTCGCAACCACTACACTACCAGAGCTCCTTGGCACTCTACTTAAGAACCATGAATCTGAGACCCAAAAGCCAATGATGACTCAAAAGCAAAGGCAAGAAGAGAAAGGGGCAGGGAGACTAGAGCACTGGAAATGGAACAACCAGAATGCAGTGATGCAGTGAAAGAGACATGTGATCAATGTCACCTGACAATTTGTGAGTAAACTGTCAAATGGGAACCTAGCCTGCAGTGTGAACTGTCACCCAAAACTCAATAGGATGGAGCTTCCAAAAGTTCAGGGGAAAATCCCATTATGTTTTCATTCCATTTTCCCATGAACTTTTTGAAGCCCCACCATAAAATACTATTTAGAGGAAGAAGAAAAGGTACCCCCAGTAGTCACCATGCCTCGGTGGCCCTGGTGCCGGGAACAGGAGAGGGATGGACGGGGGAAGGGGGCCTTACCTCCGAGTTGATGTGATCTGAGGGGTCGATGCCAGCATACTGCAGGAGAGAAAGGTATATCAGCACCGAGAACTTCCTGCTACATCCACTCGGTGCCCACCGCAGTCCCCTCCTCATCACCCCAAACTCAGAACGATGGTCCTGCTATGCTGTGAAGTCTCTGTCCATCTCTTTGTCCATCGTAATAAAGACAGACTGTCTGAGGGGGCTCGGACTGGACACCTATAGACTCAGTCCACCCCACCTCCTGAGGCTGAGCTCTGATTGTCTTACTCATTTTACAGAGGAAGACACTGAGGGTCAGAGTGGGACACCCAGCTGGTGATTTGAACCTGGGTCACGAGGCTCCAGCCTGTCAGGCCATCTGATGCCAGCTGTGCACACCAGGCAGGTGGGGCTGAGGGTGTCTCCTGGTGCCCTGGCCAGAGAGGAGAGTGACCAACATTTATTGTGTGGGGTTTGGAGTCAAGCCTGGATTCAAGTTCCAGCCCAGGAATGTGTGAGCTTCATGACCTTGGGCATGTGCGATTTCGGCCTTTGGTGCATTGGTTTTTCTTTTCTGTAAAATGGGTATAATGAGGTTTCCCATTAAGGCGTTCGAAGCTTGTTGCATGCTAAACCTGGAGTGCAGTGCCCGGTGCCCAGGGTGGAGAACGGTAATAAATAGAACAACAAGAGACGTGTTACAGTGACAATGAGAGGCGTTTCTGTTTGGGGTGAAAGTTCGGGAATTAGATAGTGGGAATGCTGTATGCCAATGAGGACAGCCTGATGATTGGTCAAAGTGGCGAATCATGTGACTATGGTGTCACATGTTCAAACTGGTGAGACTCATCAGTACTGTCCTCACTCTCCTGACAGGGCCTCCCCTTTTGGCCTCTGATTCCGGGGACAGCCTCTTGGGGTGTCCCACAGACAAACGATCCATCCTGTACCTCACATACGGGGTAAACAGAGGCACAGTCTTCCGTGGGCAGTGGAGGAGACAAGGGTCTCCCTTGTACCCCTCACGAGCTGCCGCTGCTTGCATGTGTGTGTGTGGCCTCTGAGTGGAGATGTCCAGTTCTGACTTACCCCCAGCTCCTTCTTCCTCCTTGGCCATGGAGCTTCCTCTGGTGAATTTTCTGGGGACTGGGATTCTGACTCTACCTTCCACACCAGTCCCGAGTGCAGTTGGATGGGGGTGAACAAGGGTGACTCAGACACGGAGTAGCTGCCTGTGATCCCTGTAAGGGGGTGAGAGGAGGAAGGGGTATCAACGGGGGGGGGGGTGTGCCCAGAGCCCCCAGTGGGCAGCCCACCTGTCAGATTTGAGTCCAGAACACACAGAGGCTGGCCAAGTGGCTGGGCTAGACAGGGAACACATGAACCGGCAGACAGACGGAGTAGCTTGCTGAGAAAATAGATGGACAGATTGACCAAAACAGCTTGCCAGGATAAACTGTTGACAGACAGATGGACCAGCTTTCAAGGTGCTAAGCTTCAAAAGTGAGGAGGGGGCAGGGCGGCAGTTCTTACAGATACGAAGGAACAAGAAAATAATACATCTATAAACCTCTATGCACCCAATAACAAGACATCGAAATCCACGAAGCCACAAGCACACAAAGCAAAGTTGGCATCTCTCTCCAAAACCCACAGCATTGTGCAGACAGATGAGCTGACTGGGGGCGCAGACAGTCAGGAGATGTTCATTGAGTCCCCTTCCCCAACACCCGCACCCTACAGTATCCCCTGCTCCTATCCTGGAGACCCCAGCACAGCTGCCATCTCCCGGGCCCCCTCCTCACCAGACGCCCGGGAGGAGCTTCGTGAGTCCTGGTCGCTGCCCTCGTCCAGCGGCGGCGGCGGCGGGGAGAAGACCTCGGGGAAGAGCGCGACCCGCCGCTCCTCGGCCACCTCTCGCTCTCGCCGCAGCACGTTCTCCATCTCCCTCTCCAAGAGCTCGGACGACGGGGATTTGTGCAGCCTCAACGCCGGGGTCCCACCATCCCCGGCCCAGCCCCAGCCCTGGGGGGCCTCAGCTTGTTGGGGGCCATCCCGGACCCCGAACCGCAAGGGACGCAAGAGGAACTGATCTCGTTTTACAACACACGGGTCAGCTCTCGGGGACCCCCGGGGGGGCTTCAAGGGCACTTCTCTGGTGCCCGAGGAGGTTTCAGACGGTTCCCAAACACGCCTCTGAGACCCTGTGGTCTTGGGGGAGGCCGCGTCTGCGGATGGACCCCCGGACTTGGCGGACGCGCCCCAGGGTTTTCCGTAGGCGCCGGAAGCCGGGGACTCCAGCGAGGGGCTTCCCGGGCTCAGGTACGGCTGGTAGGCGTCGGGCGGGATGCGGTTTATCCTCCTCACCTCGGGGACGGGCTCGGCAGCTCGGGCGTCCGGGGCCCCGTCGAGGATGGAGTCACAACTGAGGACCCTCCTGAGTCCAAGCTGGGGGCTCTTTGAGGCCCAGTCGGGTGTGGGCGCCCGCCCCCACTGCTGCCTGTGGTCTTGTTCGCGTAGCGTCTCCTGCTCCAGGTCTCGCTGCACGTAGAGTGATGGGCGGCCCCTCTCCCACCGCGGGGCTGAGGGCAGACTCACCTTGGTCAGCAGGGGCCTCGTGGTAATCTGAACCAGCTCCTGGTGGCCCGCCACCCGCTGCAGGCCCCTCTGCTCACGCAGGTCGGCCTCGCGCTCCTGGGCCAGCCGGATCTCCCGCTCGATGGGGGTCTCCTTGGTGGGCTCTGGGGATTCTGATTGGGGCTCCGTGGTGGGGAACTCAACGGGTGAGCCATGGACCTTCTTAGATTCTACAACCGCCGTCTTCATCTGGGCCTCGATGGGGGTGCCATACCCGTTGGCTAGGTGGGACCCAGCGAAAGCCTTGGGGGTCTGGTTGACCACTGGTGGGGCACTCACAGAAACCCTCCTGGACATGGACTCCCCAGAGAGCCCTGCGTTTGCCTGCTCCAGATTCAGGAATTGCTGACGTGCTGCCCAAAAGTCAACCTGCTTCCTGTCGACTGAATTCTCCTCCAGGGACTGGGTCAGAGCAGGGCCAGGGACCTCGTCCCCCTGGCCAGCGGTGCCTTGGAGCATGGCCACTGTGCCGCTTGTCTTGACCAGCTGGCCCTGGATGACTTGCCGGCGTTCCCGCTGCTGGTCCCACTGCTGCTTGGAGAAGGTGTCCCCGGCATCACCTGTGTGGTCAGCCTTCATGTCCTTGCAGTCCTCTGGGTAGAGTTGCTGCGAGAAGGTGTGCAGGCAGTGGGACATACCAGTCCTTGCTGTGTCCGGCTGGACCTTGTGGTCATTGGATCTGATAGGAGATTCTTCATAGTCCCAGCCAGTCACCTCGGGCCCCACGCTCACCAGTTGCACCGGGTAGCTGACATCACCATCCAGCACTAGGCTGGTGATGCGTGTGGAGTGAGGGATGCTGAAGATGGGGTATCTGGTCACTCGGTCCATGTCCTCAGGGGTCACAGCCCCACGGCCGACGGGCTCCTGGGGGTGCCTCACTAGGGAAATGAGAAGGAAATGTCTGTGTGTCATGAATTAAACTGTGTTTCCTAAAAGCCACCAGAAGCTGGGGATAAGTGTGGAGCAGATCCTCTCTTGGAGCCTCAGAAGATTTTTGGACTTCTGGCTCCCAGAACTATGAGAGAATCAAGTTCTATTCTTAAAAGGCACTCGCTAAGATACTATGTACCAGACTCTAAAATTCACCAAACAAACACTCAAAAACCAAACCCAATTAGCAACACAGGAGGCACTCACTCACCTATGCCAAGAAATCTGAAAGACAGCTACCTGGCCAACCGACAAGAAGAGATCTATATCTGTGCCCATTCCGAAGAGAGGTGACGCAACAGAATGTGGAAATTACTGAATCCTATCATTAATATCACTTACAAGTAACATTCTGCTGAAGGGAATTCAAAGCCATTTTCAGGAGAGCAAGAGGAAGCTGCCAGAAATTCAAGTCGGTTTCAGAAGAGGACATGGTGCAAGAGATGTCATTACTGATGTCACATGGATCTTTGGCAGAAAGTAGAGAATACAGAAAGATGTTTACCTGTGTTTTGTTGACTATGCAAAGTCTCTTTTTTGGTGGTGTAGATCATGACAAGCTATGGACAACATTGCAGAGAATGAGTATTCTAGAACACTTAACTGTGCTCATGAGGAACCTGTACATAGACCAAGAGGCAGTTGTTTGAACAGAATAAGGGGACACTGAATGGTTTAAAATCAGGAAAGATGGGCTCCATCCAGAGTTGTATCCTTTCACCAAATACATTCAATCTGGATGCTGAGCAAATCATTCGAGAAGCAGGATTATATAAGGAAGGTTTATTAACAGCATGCAAAATGCAGATGACATATCCTTGCTTGCTAAAAGCTAAGAGGCCTTGAAGCACTTGCTGATGAAGATCAAAGACTACAGTCTTCAGTGTACGATAAGCTAAGGAGAGACTGATGGGTTTGAGTCGCTGACTTTTTGGCCAGTCCAGTGTTTACCCTACAGCACCCCCTTAGGACTCCTATGTCCATTCATTTGTCCATTGATCTCACAACTGGACTGATATATTTATCATAATTTCTCCATTTATCATGATATTATTTTTTGGTCCAGTTGTGAGCATTTTTGTTTTCTTTACATTGAGGTGGATGCCATACCTAAGGCCTTTGATTTTCATCAGTAAGCATTTTTAGACCTCTTCATTTCCAACAATGTTGTATCAGCTGCATGTCACAAGCTGTTAGTGACTTTTCCTTCAATTCTCATATCACATTCTTCTTCATATAATCCAGCTTCTCTGATTATTTGCTCACCATACAGATTGACTATGGTAAAGGTTATAACCCTGACGTGCCCCTTTCCTGATTTTACACCATTCAATGTCCCTTTGTTCTATTTGAACAACTACCTCTGGATCTGCATACAGGTTCCACATGAACACATTGAAGTGTTTTGGAATATCCATTCTTCACAATGTTATCCATAGTTTGTTATGGTCCGCACAGTTGAAAGCCGTTGCATAGTCAATAAAGCACAGATAAGCATCTTTCTGGTATTTTCTGCTTTCAGCCATGATCCATTGGATGTCAGCAATGATAATCCTTACTCCACATCCTCGTCTGAATCCAACTTGAATTTCTGGCATCTCCCTGTCAATGTACCGCTGTAACCATTTTTAAATTATCTTCAGCAGAATTTTACTTGCACGTGATATTAATGATATTGTTCGATGATTTCCACAGTCCATTGGGTCACCTCTCTTTGGAATCCATACCGAAGGTTGTAGTCTTTGATTTCCATCAGTTAGTATTTTTAAGTCCTCTTCGCTTCCAGAAAGCAAAGTTGTATCATCTGTATATTGAGGGTCGTTAATGAGCCTTCCTCCAGTGCGGATGCCACATTCTTTTCTATAACCCACCTTCTTGGATTATTTGCTCAGTATTTGTTGTTGTTAAGTGGCGTTGAGTCAGTTCAGACTTACAGTGACCCTATATAGGGCTTCAGAGGCTTTTTAAATCTTCGCAGGGGTTGAAAGCCACATCTTTCTCCCACAGAGCGGCTGGCAGGCTCGAACCATGGGCCTTGTAGTCCTCAATCCAATGCTTATTATATAGAGTCACTATGTACCCATTTGCTCAGCGCAGAGATTGAGTAAGTACGGTGAAAGGATGCAACCCTGGCACACAGCTTTCCTGCATTTAAACCATTCAATGTCCCCTTTCTTTTCGAACGACTGCCTCTTGGTCTATGTACAGGTTCATTATAAGAAAAATTAAGTGTTCTGGAATACCCGTTCTTTGCAATGTTGTCCATAATTTGTCATGAACCACATAGTTGAAAGCTTCTGTGTAGTCAATAAAGCACAGGTAAACATCTTTCTGGAATGTTCTGCTTTCTGCCAAGATCCATTTGACATCAGCAATGATATCCCTAATTTGACATTCTCTTCCGGATTTGCCCTGAGATTTTGGCAGTTTCCCATCAATTAGTTACCACTGTAACTGTTATTTAATTATCTTGTGCAAAATTTTACTTGTTTTGGTATTAATGGTGCTGTTAAATGGTTGGGTCACCTATATTTGGAATAAGCACAAATATGGATCTTTTCCAATCAGTTGACCACATATTACAAGTTTCTTGGCCTAGATCAGTGCGTGTCTCCAGTACCGAATCAGGTTGTTGAAAGATTTTCCATCACTTCCCGGAGCCTTGTTCTTTGCCAAGGCCTCCAGTGTAGCGTGGATTTCTTTCAACGCCATCAGTTCTTGGTCCCATGTTACCTCTTGAAATGGTTGGACAGCCACCAGGTCTTTTGGGTCAATTCTATTTTGCCCATAGAATCCTTCAGTATTGCAACCCGAGGCGTGAATTTTTTCTTCAGTTCTTTCAATTTGAGGAACACTATATGCTTTCAGCTTGAGGAACAAACAAACTTTTTGGTTTTCTAACTCCAGATCTTTGCACATTTCATTGTATTTTGTCTTCTCGAGCTGCCCTTTGGAAATTTCTGTTCAGTTCTTTTACTTCATCATTTCACCTAGTAGCTTTAGCTTCTCCACGCTCAAGAA
>NW_006408927.1:625304-646112 GCF_000296735.1 Chrysochloris asiatica | reverse complement strand
CTGTGGAAAGAGATGGTGGGAAAAGCTCCATGTCATCAGCCAAAACAAGGCCAGAAACAGATTGTGGAACAGACCATCAATTACTCATATGCAAGTTCAGGTTGAAGCTGAAGAAACAAGTCCACAAGAACCTAAATATGACATTGAACCATATCCCACTTGAATTTAGAGATCATCTGAAGAACACATTTGATGCATTAGACACTGAAGACCAAAGACCAGAAAAGTTGTGGGATGACATCAAGAACATCATACAGGGAGAAAGCAAAAAGTCATTAAGAAGACAAGAAAGAAGGAAAAGACCAAAATGAATGTCAGAAGAGACTCTATGACTGGCTCTCCAGCGTAGAGATGCTAAAGCAAATGGAAGAAATGAGGAGACAAAACAGCTGAACAGAAAAAAAAAAAATCAAAGGTCAGCTTGAAAAGAAAAAGTCAAATATTGTAACAATATGTGCAAAGACCTGGAGCTAGAAAACCAAAAGGGAAGAACACGCTCAGAATTTCTCAAGCTGAGGGAACTGAAGAAAAAATTCCAGCCTCAACTTTCATTATTGAAGGTTTCAATAATTTCAAACTATTGAATGATGCAGAAAGCATTAAGAGAAGATGGAAGGAATACACAGAGTCGCTGTACCAAAAGGAAATGGTTGGTGTTCAACTGTTTCAAGAGGTAGCATATGATCAAGAGCCAATGATATTGAAGGAGGAAGTCCAAGGTACACTGAAGGCATTGGCAAAGAACAAGGCACCAGAAATTGATGGAATCAACACTGAAGTCTCTCAACAAATTGATGTAACACTGGAGGCATTCACTCATCTATGCCAAGAAATTTGGAAGGCAACTATCTGGCTAACAGATTGGAAGAATCCATATTTTTGCCCATTCCAAAAATAGATGCTGAAATCACTGGACAAAATCATTAATATTGCATGCAAGTCAAATTTCGTTAAAGAAAATTTAAAAAAAACAGATGCAAACATATACATTGACAGAGAACTTCCAGAGGTTCAAGCCAGATTCAGAAGAGGACGTGGAACAAGGGATATCACTGCTGACATCAAATGGATCTTGGCTGAAAGTAGAGAGTACCAAAAAGATGTTTACCTATGCTTCACTGACTATGCACAGTCTTTTGATTGTGTGGATCATGACAAGCTCTGGACAGCCTTGCAGAGAACGAGTATTCTGGAACACTTCACCGTGCTTAAATTAAGTTCCTCAGTGCTACATGAGGAACCTGTATGGAGATCAAGAGGCAGTTATTTGAACAAAACAGGAGAAAACCAAATGGTTTAAAACTGGAAAAGGTGTACACTAGGGTTGTATTCTTTCACCATACTTATTCAATCTGTATGTTCAGCAAATAATTCAAGAAGCTGGGTTATATGAAGAAAAACATGGCATCAGGATTGGAGGAAGACTCATTAACAACCTGCGATATGCAGATGACACAACCTTGCTTGCTGAAAGTGAAGAGGACTTAAAATACTTACTGATGAAGATCAAAGAGCACAGCCTTTGGTATGGGTTGTACAAAAATCCTCATCACTGGACCAGTAAATAACATTCATATATATGGAGGAAAGATTGAAGGTGTCAAGGACTTCATTTTGCTCGGATCAACCATCAACACTCACGGAAGCAGCAGTCAAGAAATCAAATGATGTATTGCATTAGGCAAATCTGCTGCACAAGATCTCCTTAAAGTGTTTAAGAGCAAAGATGTCAGTTTGAGGACTAAGGTGTGCCTGACCCCCACACCTTATATTCAGTAACCTCATATGCATGTGAAAGTTGGACAGTGAATAAGGGAGACCATAGAAGAATGGATGCATTGGAGTTACGGTGTTGGAGGAGAATAGTAAAATTACCAGGGACTGCCAAAAGAACAAATTAATCTGTATTTGAAGACGTACAGCCAGAATGCTTCTTGGAAACCAGGATGGTGAGATGTTGTCTCGCATTCTTTGGCCGTATTATCAGGAGGGACCAGTCCCTGGAGGAGGATATTATGCTTAGTAAAGCAGGGGGTCGGAGAAAAAGAGGAAGACCCCCTCAACTAAATGATGGGCACAGTGGCGGTAGTGATGGGCTCCAATGTAGCAATGATTATGAGGCTGGCGCAGAACTGGGCAGTGTTTTATTCTGTTGTGCATTGGGTCGCTATGAGTTGGTACCGACTTGATGACACCTAACAACAACAACACAACAATCCTTCAGAAGTGGTCCGCCTCTCCTTCTTCCTCGTTTGTCTTATTCTGGAAGTTCTGCTGAAACCTGTCCGCCATGGGTGACCCTACTGGCATTTAAAATACCTGTGGCATCGCTTCCAACATCACAGCCACACAGTTCAACCTGACAGACAAGTTGTGGTGATTGATTTGGAACTAGGTAACACAGCCCAGCCAATCACAGAATTCCATCCTCTGATCTGTTCAGAGACTGGTAAGTACCCCAACCCAACCAATCAAAGCATTTCATTTCCTTGCTTCTGATTGGTTCATGGATGGACATGTGTCCCAATCTGGCCAATGACATCAAGTGCTTATATTTTGGTTACAATTAACGCAGAAAATAGGGACTAGGGTTGCTAAGGGACTCTGGTGGTGCAATGCGTTAAGCACTGGGCTGCTAACTTCAAGGTCAGTGGTTCAAATTGACCAACCACTGTGCTGGAGTATGATGAGGCTTTCTAATCCTGGAAGGGTTTAGTCTTGGAAACCCTAGGGAGCAGTCCTATTGTGTCATATAGGGTCACTAGGAGTCTGAATCCACTTGAAGGCAGTGGGTGGAGCCCACGGGTGTGGCTGGTGGGCTGGGGTGGGGAACTGCTGGGGCCCACCTTCTCCCCCTTGTGGTCATAGCTTGCTCAAGACTAAACCCAACACTGACATGCACCACGCTGAAACCCGTTGCCATTGAATCCCTCTGAGTCACAGTGACACTTTGGGACAGAATAGATCTGTCTTCTGAGTTTTCAAGGAGGTAAATCTTTATGAGAGCAGACAGCCATTCCTCCCTGAAAGTGGCTGCGGGGTTCAAAGCATGGACCTTTCAGTAGTAACCAGGGCCTGGTCTCTTTAACATAACAGAGCATCCTACACACATCGCTGGAGCTGCTGGGTCTAGCCATACCTGAATCCCTCGACTTCCAGAACTGTCCCAGCAATTCACCCTTACGGGTATCTGACAGATAACCCGGTGGATTCCAGGTTCTGAACACTCCACACCCTGCCATGGTGAGCTACCCGACACCCACTTCATGCATTCAACATCCCCCCTGCTTGCTGTCAAAGCAGGACAGAATGAAAGTGCCGCTCAGAGGGCTTCTGAGGCTACAAATCTTTATGGGAGCAGACAGCCTCCCTCAAAGTGGCTGGTGGATTAGAACTGCCAACCTTGAGGTTAGTAACCCAGAGCTTAATCCACGGGCCTATCAGGGCTACTGTCTTTCTGTCCAAGTCTGCCTTAAGTTTCAAGGTCAAATGTCCCCTCCCCATAACACTTCACAGTGCATTCATGCTGAGACCACTCCATTAGCTGTCCATGTGTTTACAGATGACCCCCCCAGAGAGAGCGACCCTAGTTCAGATATGCCAGGTGGGGAGACTGAGGCCCAGACAGAAATGTGGGTTCCCTGGCTCCCTAGATCCCTCATCCTATTTCCCTCACGTCCACCACCATCTCCATCCCAGACAACCTTCTGCCTGGGTGATATGAAGCCAGGAAGGGCTGAGGACCTTGTTCTGCTGGGCCCCGGCTGGGTGCTGGGCCTCATCTTGGCCCAGTGCCCCTGGGGAGCTGGCCTTCCCCACTGGCGTGCAAGCTCTCCCGAGCACTCTCTAGGAAGCTTCTGGAAGGTGCCTGCTCTGGCCTCGCCACAACTCCCAGAGTCTCCAGGGTAAAGTTCTCATGACCCATCTGGTTAATCAAGGGTATGAGCACCCCACCCCAATCCTGGTCCTTCTCCTGCAGCTGGCTGGGCCTCAAGGACCCCATCTCAGCTCCTCCACAGTCTCCTTTGCTGCAGTCCACTGGACCCCTCTCCCGGGAAGTCCCCCAGACTGTCCCCTCCCTTGGAAGCATCATCTGACATCTTCCTCCTGCCTGGCACCGGAGGGTGCAAGCCTCACTTTTTACAGCTTGTGAAGTGAGGCTCCCAGGGCCACGAGGCTGTGAGTCACCCCACAAACAGCCCTGGTCCCCAACCTTCACCAGCGCTAGTAAGATCTACACCTGCTGCCTTTATAGCCGCTCACTGTTAAAAGCTAAACGTCTCCAACATCTGGCATTCTGGAAAGGGAGCCTCTAGACAATGAACACAACAGTGGTTGCAGCGGGAGAGAAAGGTGGGGGAGGAGGGGAGACAGACTGGGGAGCACGGGGCATGTTTCAGGCAGTGGAATCGTTCTGTGTGGCATTGTGTGGACATGGGACACTGGACTCTGCTTAACTCCACAAGACTGGACAACACTAACAATGGAAACCAAACCCAAACCGTTGATCTGAAACATGGCGACTCATGTGTTACAGACTAGACCTGCTCCATAGGGTTCTCTCAGCTTTGATCTTTAGGGAAACGGGTTGCCAGGTCTTTCTTCTGCAGCACCCCTGAGTGGGCTTGAACCACCAACCTTTAGGTTAACACTTGAGGGCAAACTGTGCTGCCCGGGGGCCTCAGAAAGAGTGAATCTTCGAATATCCTATGGACTTGAAGCCCAAACTGAAACCACTGCCATCGAGTCGATTCCAACTGATATGGACCTTCTATGGGGTTTTCTGAGACTGTAAATCTTCCCTGCAGCAGACAGCCTCCTCCTCCTTCTCTGTGTCTGGAGGGTGTGAATGGCTGATCTGTCTGCTAGCAGGCCAAGGGTTCACCCACTGCGCTGCTCTGGTCCCTACGATGGGGTTAAATGAATGTGTTAATAATAGTCCATCCATTGTAATAAATTGCACAGCAGAGAGAGAAGGGGTACAAGGGAACTCTGTACTATCTGGGAAGTTTTTCTGTAACCCTAGAACTGCCCTATAAATAAAAGCGTAGCCCCTTCCACACTCTGGAAAGCTACATCTGGTATAAAGATGCGGAATGGTGCGGAACAAAGTTACAACCAACATAGACTAGGCATGTGCTTAAAACTTAAAAGGGCTAAAGTGCACCATGGGGTTTTCAGTTACCTTATATGCATGTGAAAGTTGGGCAGTGAATAAGGTAGACCATAGAAGAATTGATGCATTCGAGTTGGATGCATTGTGTTGGAGGAGCATTTTGAAGGTACTAGCGGCCTCGTGTGGCGCTGTGGGTTAATGCGCTGGACTGCAAGGCCAGTTTGAATCATAAGGTCTGTGGTTCAAGCTCACCAGCCACTCCTCAGAAACCCTGACAGGGTCGCCATGAGTCGGAACCGACTTGATGGTACTTAACACCACCACGGAGTGCTAGACAAACAAATGAATCTGTGTTGGAAGAAATACGGCCAGAATGTTTCTCAGAAGCCAAGATGGCTAGACTTGGTCTCTCATACTTTAGACAGATCATCAGGAGGGCCCAAGTCCTGGAGAAGTAGTACATCATGCTTGGTGAAGTGAAGGGTCTGTGAAAAAGAGGAAGATCCTCAGTGAGACAGACTGGCACAGTGGTCAGTGGGCTCAAGGATGGTACAGGACCGGGCAGTGTTTCACTCTGTTGTACAGAGGGTCACTATGGGTCGGAGCTGACTCAACAGCACCTAAGAACAATGACTTATAACTCGAGGAATGAAAATAGTATTCATAAACAAGAAGACCTCGGTCAGCATCCCAACTGGACCTGGCTCAGTTTCTGTCCCCTGAGGTTAAACTTGTCAGTCTGAGATTCTGGAAGGGTGGGCAGGTCCTGAAAGTAACCCACTGCCCTTGATTTTGACTCCCGGTGACCCTAGAGGACAGTAGACCTGTCCTATAGGGTTTCTGAGACGGTCACTGTTTAGAGGAGCAGACAGCTTCATTTTTCTCCTGAGTTAGCTGCCCAACACTGTACTAGGAAAACTTCTCAATCTCGGGGTGTGTGTGTGTGTGGATGCTTTGATTTAAGGCTTGTCTGCTCCTACCCTCTCTCCCCAAAGCCTGGTATGAACTGCAGTAGGCTGGATGGTCACCACCAGCAACAGCTACTCTGAGTGTTTTAGACCCAGAGGCGACGCTGAAGGCTGGGTGGTGACACCGTTCTGTCCCCTCCCTGGACCTCCCCAGGAAGGGCAAGTGTAGCGGAGTGACAGGTGGCAGGGATGTTTGCCCAGTGAGTGGACAAGATTTCTCTGGCGGGTTTACAACCCACAATGGACATTAACTGCTCTGTCTCAGGAGTGTCAGGTCTCCTGGTCGGGGTGGGGCCAGGGTGTGTCTCCACTTCCTCCAGTTTCTCCCAGGTGACTCATAGAGGCCACCTTGAGTCCTTGGGTCCCTGCTCGTCTGTTTTGTTTCATACATTTGCCCACATGATGGCTGTGGATGTGATTATTTCAGCCTTGGGTCCCCCCTGGGGGAGACATCTGTCTCCCTTCTCAAAGCCTCAGCTGTCCCATCTATGAAATGGGACAATAGCATTCCCTCAAAGGGTAGGAGGAGCAACCCCCTCCCCAAAGAGGAAAAGCCCCCCTTCTGAGGCATCCCACAAAGCCTGTAAGAAAGGAGAGTCATTCCTGTCCAGCTCACATCCTAGGGAGCTCAGGCCCAGAAATCACACCGAGCCTATGAAACCCCATTGCTCCTCCAGCTCACCGACCCAATGTCAATACCATGCTAAAGCGAGATTTATGACCCTTGGTGCCACACACTGGCTTCCTCCTCACCCCCACGGGCCTCCTGCCACAGGGCAAAGGCCTCCTGGGGTGCATGGGACTTCGGGGGTGGGGGTGGGGGGTCTTCTGACATTTCTCAGGCTATAGCTTCCTGGACCCTGGCTGGGCAGAACGCTATGCCTCGAGACCTGCCCTGACCCGTGTCCAGGCCCTGCCTCAACCCCATGGAATTCCAGCCTGAGCCCCCCGCCCACCCTAGGACTAGGTATGTTGTTGTTGTTAAGTGAGTATAGCTAGGCTCAACCCACACCTCTTCTGTCTCCAGACCAGACTTTGAGCCCAAATTGGGGGCTGTTTACTCCCCCAGGTAGGACTGGCTCTAAATGTCTCCCCCAAAGCCTCCAAAATCCAGGACCAGTGGGGGACTTAGATCTGAGGGTCCTGAGAGGGTGAGGGGTTGTGAGGGATGGGGTGTTTGTAGATTTGGAGTGCTTGAGGAATGGGGTGCTGTGTGGGTTCGGGGTGCCTGAGGGTGGCGTGCTGTGAGGAGTGGGGATGCTGTGAGGAATGAGGTCCTGTGTGGTATGGGGTGATATTAGGTTCCCCGGAAGGTGTTGTATGACTTGGGGATACTGTGAGGAGTGAGGTGATATGAGGGATGGGGTTCTTGTGGGGTGGGGGGCCTGGGCAGAGGAGGGTCTAGGCCCCTGAACGATACTACAGCAGGGCTAGAAAGGGAAGGGTGCATCTTCCTCAGGGTCCCTGCAAAGTCAGCACCCCATTACACAAGGACCTCCACCCAGCACCCCTCCGTCATAAGACCCCTCCCTCATAGGACCCCTCCCTCACAGCACCCCACCCCTCACTGCACCCCCCCCCCACTGTACCCCGTCACTGCACCCCACCCCCACAGGTTCTGCCCCAGCTTTCGGCCCGCCTGTCCCCCAAGCCCCCAGCCTTACCAGCCGGCTCCAACCCCAGCAGCCTGGGAGCCTGGCTGGGGCTCCCTCAGCACCCCTGAAGCCCGCCCCCCGGTTGCCAGGGGACCCAGGCCCCGCCCGAAGGCGGCAGGTGCACCTCCCGGCCCCACCCCAGCCCGGAGACAAAGTCCAGAGCAGGAGGGAGAAAGACGATACTGGGCAGGGAGGGAGGGAAGGGCGGGCAGAGTGATTGCTACCCTTGGCCTCCACACCCTGGGGCCTCCACACCTGCCTGCCTGCCGGAAAACCCCTAAAATCTCTATCAGTAGGAAGTCAATGTTCAGAGAGGGCGTGGCACTTGCCTGAGGTCACACATTCTGGCCACACGCCAGCTGCCTGGGTTGGGGGTCCAGAGGGTGGGCTAAGTCCAAACCCTCACTTTTCCATCTGGCTCCATCCCCCTACGCAGCCCCTTCCTCAGATCTCCTTGGAGACCGGCTGGGCCTGGGATGGGATGGGATGCCGCTGAACCCCTTTCAGCCTCCGTCTTCTCTGTGAAATGGGGACTTTCCAGCAACTGTCTCCTTTGGGGCTACTGGCAGGATTCCCCGGTCTGCTTCCATGTAAAGGGTCCAGCAAGGACATCAAAAGTGCTAGTAAATGTTGGCTGGATGGGCAAAACCCAGGCCCACGGATAAGGCAGATGGGGACGCTGAGGCTGGACACAGCTGGATGGGAGATCTCCCAGAGGGACCTGGCTGTGGGGTCCCTCTGACCCATAGTCTCTTCTTCCCTCAAATGGGCCCCAAGACTAGAAGTTGCCCATGGAGGGGGGATTGAGGACAACACAAATAAGGGCTCAGCCCAGGGTAACAGCTTGAGCCCCTAACAGGTGCTGGGGTGCACAGTATTGCTGGCTTTCCCCAACACCCCTCATTTAACTGGTACGGAAGCTGAGACTCGGAGGGCTCGCTGGGAATCCTGTCAAAGACTCAGAGGGGTCTGTGGTAGGGCTGGGATTGGGACCACATTATAGATCCCACAGTCCTCATGTTCCCATTGCACAGATGGGTAAAAACAGGTGGCCCCTAGCATGCTAGGGCTACTGTGGAGATGACCAATTGTTCTGCTCTCAGAGCAGGGGAAAACTGAGGCCTAGAGACGACAATGATCTCTCCAAGGTCACATTGAGGTCACAAAGAGGAGGTTGTTCCCCAGTTTCCCTAAACATAAAAGCAACCCTTATAATCCCCCCACCCCCACCCACTGCCCTGTCCCTCCATCCATTTCCCAGGACTGGCTTCTCTGAAGAACCTGTGGGGTTCGGTGGGGACCCCTCTTCCCTCTCTGGGGGCTTTACAGGGATAGGTGCAGAACTCAAGGGTTCTAAGAGAAACAGAAAGCAGGTTCTGCTGCCCAGGAGCTGGCCCCCTCCTCCAAGGACTTACCTGGCCAGGTGCTACTCAGGTGAGCACAGGTGTAGGCGGACGAGGAAGTCAGATGCCAGGTGTGGAGTCCACCAATGCTTCCCACCCCGCAGCACCCACAGGAAGTCTGGGGAGAGTGTGCCGCATATAGGGGATGCCAGCTTACCTGGGCCCTGGTTCAGTCTCCCTTTTATGACTGCACCTACTGGGACCAGGCGCCACCCCCTGGTGTTGACACACCCTCCCCACCCAGGGGAGACCCAAGAGTTCCAGGAACTCAAGCTGTTCACACTGTTTATTTGCTTCTCTGGGAAATTAAGAACTTCGAGGGCCTTGTCGCACATCAAAAGCAGAGAGGGACAGCAAGGGCACTTCAGCAAAGGTTCACAGCTCAAGGGACTCGGGGGCAGACTGAAGGGAGGGAGAGGAGGGGTCCACAGCCACTGCCCAGGGGCACCCCTCAGAGAGGGCCTCTCCTCCCAGCCACAGAGAGGGACTGAGCTGAGACTGGAACCAGGCTCAGGGCAGAGGTGGTCCTCACCTCACCATGCTAAGACTGGGTGTGGTAACTGGAGGTGGCCTGGGCACCAGGCTGGAGGCCCCTAGGGAAAGGGACAAGATGGAGCCTGGTAGTTCAAAGTCAGCATATGAGAAGAGGATGTCTGTGAGAAAGTGCATGAATGTGCCTCTGGGAACAAGTGTGGCTGCACCCAGGGACACATGAGTACACATTGGATGTTGGCTGTCCCCCAAAATGGAGTCCCTCACCTCTCCCAGTGAGAGGGGACAGGGAGCAGGCTCATCCCAGGCTGGGTGGAAAATGGGGTTCCCTGCTCCAGGAGCCTCCCTGCCAGGCTGTGCACACCCCACTCTAATAACTGCAAATGCTCCAAACCCAACAGGGCTGGCGGATAGGGCCTGGTCTCTGGGGTGTAGTCAGATGGGAGAACCCAGGACCCTGGCCCAAGCAGACTATATAAGAGGCCAGGGGGTGGGCCCCCAGGGTCCCCAAATTAGCACCAGGAGGAAGGAGGGCCCAGAAGGGGTGGGCGCTAGGGACCAAAAGTGGCTCTCGTGGTCCCTGCCTCAGGCAGGGGGCATCTCAAAGACCCCTGGCCCACCCTATGCAGAAGACAGCCTGGGGCTACAGGCCTGGCTGAAACTGGGGGTGGGGACGGGTCTCCAGGGCTCCCCTTCTCTGGCCCGTGCCCGAAGGGGGCATGTGGACAGGACACAGACAGGAAGTGTCCAGAGCGGCCCATCCTCTATTCTGAGACCTCAAGCCTGGTGTCCCCCTGAGACCCGCCCCCCCCTCACCCCAGAGGCGCTTTTGTCAAAACCCTGCGAGCGAGGCCCTATTTCTGGGGTCTTGGTGGAGACCCTCCCCTACAGGGCTTACTCTCAGAGACCTTATCGGGATGGCAGGAAGGCACGGGAAGGAAGCCCAGAGGGTGGTGGACTGGCCACCACCGGGACTGTCTTGGCGTTCGCCGGATCTGTGAAGCTGCCAGAGTGGGGGAGGGGGTCGTCGTTTCGGGAAAAGCGGGTCTCTCCCACCAGGCACAGCCGCCCGGCTCTGTGATTCCGGATGGGGGTGAGGGGTGGGGACGGGATGGGGACCCGTGTCCCTCGCTTTCCAACGAAAGAAAAATCAGAAGGAATGATAACTCCGTGTGTCCTGGGGCCCGAAAGGTGGCAAGTGAAGGGTGGGCAGGCGCCGGGAGGGGCCGGGCTGGTGGGTGTCATGGTTTGGAGGTCGGGGCCAGGGTCTGGGGGCCAGGCTAGCTCACATGACCGAACAGCATTTACAACGCTGCTTCTTCATGTCGAGGTCCTGGGGGTCGCTGGCAGGGGGCTCGGGCCCTGCCTGGTTCTCCTCCCTGGAGCCCGTAGTGACGGGGGGCTCGGCGGCACTGCCATTGGGGGGTGCGGCCTCCTTGGCATCAGCTGCGTCCTCGATGACCACCAGCTCCGCTGTAATGGTGTCCTGAAGTCCCAATACTTTCTTGGTCTCGGCCTCATCCTCCACATTCTGGTAACCCATGAAGATCATGGTGACTGGGGGCTCCTGGCCAGGCTGGGCCCCCGGCGGACCGGACGTGGCCTCACCCGGCTGAGCCTGTACTCCGGTGATCTCCCGCCGGGAAGGCGTGGTCCGGACAGCCTCCTCCACAGCCCCCCGGGTCTCTACTGGCCCGGTCGTGGACCCTGCCTCGCTCAGCGTGACTTCGTCCGCCTTGTGGATGAGTTCGTCCACCTCGGAGGAGCTCAGCGGATGGATCCCGTTGTCTGCGGTGCCGTCCACAGCATGGACCACTATGAGGGAGAAACAAAGTGAGCGGGCCTCCCAGATGTGAGCAAAGGTCTAGGCAAACCGCAAAACCTCTTCAGAGGGTGGCAACATCGCCTCAAGTTGAAGAGGAAATAGTACACTCAACTCCACATTTAGAATGAATTAACCACTGAAACCACCTATTTGGTCTGTAGGCCCAGCCAAGGTGGTCTGCAGAGGAAAATTTATAGCTGTAAAAGCATTTAGGAGAAACCAAAAAAGGCTAGCGACAAATGAATTGCAATTATACTGCCTTGCATTCTGAAATGCTGTCATATGTCTCAGCTGACCAGCTCCCCCACAATCACCCTACAAAACAGTTCTCTATTTCCTTTTCCATTGTGAATGGTTGAAGGTGGAGGTGCACAGAGGGGAAGCAAGTGGCCCCATGCCACACAGCTGGTCAGAGCTTGACTGCTACCCTTTACCACAGCCTATTTCTCTTTCCCTTATAAGACTATGTACATCCCTTCATGGACGCTAAGGGTTTGAGGCCACGAGGGTCCAGATAAATCCCCTCCCAGGATTTGACTGCTTTTGGATTAAAGCTTAGCATACACTTCACAACAACAACATACACTTCACCCAGTCTTTCTTCTTTACTGATAGACTGAATTATGCCCCCCGTAAAACATGTGTTGTGAATCCTAACTTCTATGCTTACAGCCGTAATCCCATTTGGGAATTAGCTGTCTTTGTTATGGTAATGAGGCCAAAGGGAAAATAAGGAGAAACTCAGTATTATTCAGCCAGAACAAGGCCAGGAGCCCACTGTGGGGGAAAAAAAAACCCATCAATTGCCCACAGGCAAATTCAGGCTAAAGCTGAACAAAATTAAAACAAGTCCTTGAAAGCCAAATCTGTGTTGGAAAAAGTATAGCCAGCGTGCTCCTTAGAAACCAGGATGGCCACACTTGGTTTCTCATACTTAGGACGTGTGATCAGGAGGGACCAGTTCCTAGAGAAAGCCATTATGCCTGGCAAGTAGAGGTCAATGAAAAAGAGGAAGACCCCCAACGAGACGTACGAGACGTACCGACACAGAGGCTGCAACAACAGACTCAAAAATGCTAGTTGTGAGAATGAAACAAAACCTGGCAGTGTTTTCTTGCGTCCTGCATAGATTCAGTGTGAGTCAGGGCTAACTCGAAGGCACCTAACAATAGTGTAGTATGCATCTTGAGTCAACCTCTTTGAAGATATAAAAGAGGTTAAAACGCAAGCTAGCAAGGAGGGACAGGGGAAGAGAGATGCCAAGCCCATGAAGAAAGAGAGAAAATCTTCCTTAGAACCGGCATCCTGAATTCAGACTTCTAAACTGTGAGAATATAAATTTCTGTTTGTTAAAGTTACCCACTTATGGTATTTCTGCTACAGAAGTGCTAAGATAAGACATACACCAATAGCTATACATTTTCCTCTGAGAGCTGTGTTGGCTGCATCTTGTAAGACTATACTAGGGGACTTCAAAAAGTTCAATGACAAAATGGAATTAAAAGATAGTGGAACTTGCCCACAAACTTCTTGAAGCTCCCTCTTACTCTTTTTCAAGGGAAAACAGTATGTAATTTCCACTCAAATTATTTCTTTAACCCAAGAAGGTTGTTCTTAAATTTCAGAGGGTGAAGAACATAGTCCACAAGATAGAAACTTTTCAGCAGTCCTTACAGGCTCGTTCTCCTATGTTTGAATGGGTGGAGTGCTAGCTGTCTTGTTCAGTGTGTTTTCCACAATCTCTCCAAGTTCGCGTATCTATCACCGTCACAAAGTGTCTAACCAGTTGCTTTCTGAGATGGGCTGCAGTCTCAAAGGACCAATTCCAGTGTCAGGAAGATCTCCTGAGTATAGTCTGACCTCAGCCCAGATCACAACTCTGCAAATTCTCTGTACAAACACAGCTGTCTGGGATGCTAGGGGACCAGGGAGGGATGGAATGGATGGCCCCAGGGACTCACCTCCTCCCTGGCCAAGGATCAGGGCTCCTGTCCTTGGCTTCCAGACAGAAAGTGCTCCCCACTGTCAACTGCCTGAGGAGTCACGTCCCCCCTTAAAGGCCTCACAGAGCTGTTGGACTGGAGGCCCATTGTGTGGGATGTGCCTGGGTCTCACGAGTCCAGCTGAGCGTTTCCCAGTAGCCATGGTCCCAAGATAGGAATCTATACCCCAGTAGCCATGGTAACAGATCACCTTCCTATTACTAAGCAACCAGAGTCCAGTCTGGCCGATCCTGAATCCCCAGGGCAGGGCCATGTGACCCCAAGATGCCAGCCAGGTGAAAGTGGTCGGAGCAGCTGACATTGAGGATGTACTGGGCACACACGTGTCTTCTCTGCCCTCTGGAGATCCCCAGTGCTTGTTCCAGCCCAAGGGGTGAGATGTCTGGGGTCTGCTCAGTATGACTCACGGGGGGAGAGCTGAAAGGAGGATATGATCCAGGTCTATACCTAAAAAGTTGCCCTCAAGCTAGTCTGGGTGGGAACCCCTTTATGGCGCCTCTAATAAGAGAATCTTGAGGATCAAAACCTCAATGCGATACCATTTGACAGAAACTACAAATGCTGTCAAAGTGTCAATCATAAGTTGTTGTTGTTGTTATGTGCCGTGGAGTCAGTTCCGACTCATAAGTACTAATGATCAGACGGGCACCAGCAAGTGTTGGTAAGGATGTGAACAGACTGGATTCTCATCCACCACTGATAGGGGTGTAAAATAGTTAGTCCTCATAAGGGTCAAATAAGGAATTCCCCAGTGAACCAGCAAGTCCAGTCCCAGGTATGCAACCAGGAGAAATTAAAACACATGTCCACACGAAACCACAAGGCTGTCCCCAGCCATATACCTCACGATCACCCACTTCCGAGGGAGTAAGCAGTGTTCAGGACATGAATACAATGGGCTACTGTTGTTAGGTACGATCAAGTCAGTTCAACTCAGAGCAACTGTGTGTCAGGTTTCTGAAACTGTCAATCTTTACAGGAACAGAAAGACTCATTTTTCTCCCATGGAGCAGCTGATGACTTTGAATTGCCAACCTTGCAGCACTCCTAGTGGGATACTGGTGCTGTCGTGAAGTGCCATCAAGTCAGTTCTAACTCACCGCGACTCTTATATAAAGTTTCCAAGGAACAGTCTTGCAGTTAGCAGTCCAGTGCGTATCCTAGAGCGCCACACCAGGACTCCAGTGGGCTACAGTTATCGTCAACTGCTGATGAGTCCGCTCTGACTCACAAAGACCCTGCAGAATGTTTCCGAGGAGCGGCTGGTGAGTTTGAACCATGGACCTTGTGGTTCACATCGACCCTGCGACCCCACTTATCCTACAGTGCCACACGAGGACTGTCGTGGGTTATTACTCAACCATAAAATGGCACAAAGAGCCGCTGATACGTGCACGGACCTCAAAAACACTGTACTCAGTCAAAAGAGCCAGACTAGAATTCCACCGATGTGAAAAGTCGTCAAGTCAACTGAGAGAGACAGGAAATGCCAGGGACCCAGGCGGGGGGAACGGAAAGTGACTATTTCCTCAGAAGTAGGTTCGTAGTGGTGGTCACCAGCTAAACCCACTCAACTGTGCCCCTCTGCGGCATGTGAATTGTATCCCACAGAAAGAAATGCTTACACGTGGGCGTCCCTCACGGCCTGTTCTCCTGCCGGCCACCAGAGGGAGCCCTCATAATCAAATCAGATCTGAAATCCCTCCCTCTACTCTGAGACTCAGCCCCGCTTCCTGCTCACCTCTCACCTTCCCGGATCCCAGGTCCCCTCTTCTCTGAGAAGCCTCCAGCGCCCCTTGCCCCACATCTGGGTTTACCGCAATCACAATTATTAGTGGCCTGATAGAAGGGCTGAGCCTGCTGGCCAGGGGCCTCAAGAACTCAGGCCCATCCATGCCTCAAGGTGGTGCCGGTGAGACCCTGGCTCTGGACAGTGTCCACACATCAAATTGGGATCGGGAATCTGTGTAGTCTTGAGTAAGCCTCTAGAATAGAAGCTGGACATGCCCTGTCTCCACACACCCTACCTGGTGATGACACACCTGCAGCGACCTGGTGACGGTATGCATGTCTCAGGCCCACCCCCACCTGGTGACAGCATGCATGTCCAAAGCCCATACATTGTACCCCCACCAGTGACAACACACACGTCCTCGGCACGCACATCCTGCTCCAACCTACTGACGATACATGTCTAGGGTTCGTACCTTTCCCCCCACCTGGTGACTACATGCCTGTCCAGAGCACATACATCCTACCCCCGCCAGTGACAACACACATGTCCCGGCTCCACGCACTTCTCCTGGGGACCTATGATCTGCGCTCCTGGTCCCAGCGGGGCTGTGGCGTGTGAGGAGCAGGGGGGTGAGGGCTCGCTCGTACCTTTGGTCTCGTCCTCGTAGACCTTGATGCCCTGAGGGAGCAGCTCCTTGGGGAGCGAGGTAGTGCTGGACAACACCCTTGTCTCCCCGGTCACCTTGTCCTTCTCCACAGTGATGGCCACCGAATACATGGCTAGCATGAGAGGACAGCGTTACGCCGCAGTCAGCCCCCATGCCCTGCCCCACATGCCAGGGAAGGGAGCCAGCAGGGCAGAGGCCAAGCAGCAAACAAATGTTGTATCACCCTTCTTGACACGGCCCTCCCTCACTCAACATCCTTCTATAGCTCCCCAGGGCTGAGGGCAAGGGTCTAAATTCCTCTTCTGTGTTTTCAAGGTCATCCTTGCCAAGCACCTTGAGTTCCCTCATCCCTGTCTTCAATGCCACCCTTCACTCAGCCACCGAACTGTTGTTCCCAGGTTCTGATCCCCTCCCAGCCCAGCCTTTGCTTTACATTTCTGAGGGGTACAGTGAGTCCCCGGGAGGCTGTGGCCATGCAGACACCAAATTCCAGCCAGCAGACTCACTCACATTCCTGGACCCACTTCTGCCCAAATCCCAGACCACTGCCTCCATCCAATCAACAGTGTACTTAGAATCACCCATTACAACATGAGCAGTGCCCTCTAGAAATAGCAGAGCCCCGTTAGCTGTGAGGGTCCTGAGGGTAGTAATTCCATACTAGCTTCTCCCCATCACTGATTGACAAAACCAGTCTGAGCAGTGGACTTGTGGTGCTGACTGGACATGACCCAGGCACCAGATGTGCATGTCCGTCCTCCTGCCGCCTCCTCCCAGCCCTGACCTCTGACCTTAAACCAGGTTCCCCTTTGCTACCCTCCCACCCCCCTGCACTCACTCCCAGGACCCGGTCTGGATTCATGGCTCCAAACTCCTCCAGGACTGGGAGCACTCTCATGTCGACCTCCGCCTGGACCTCATCCTGGACTCCACCATCTCCTCAATGCCGTTCCTAAGACTCCCCTCCCCAGCCAGGGGAATCCCAACTGACCGCATCCAGGTCTCACCCCCAAAGCCCGCCAAGACGTCCACCTCGATCGGGGACAGCTCCGTCCTTTTTCTCACACCTAAATCTGCACCCACCGCGATCCCGCCATCACCCTTGGACCAAAGCAGCAGCCCCCGCACCCCCAACAGGAGTAGCCACAGGCTGTCCTCCCTGAGATCGCCAGAGGGCGCACGTGAGCGCAGATTGGGCTCGCAGTCACTGTTCTCTCTGCGTCCACAAGAGGGCGTGCATCAAGTCAGCCCATCTCTACTCTGCCTCCCACCCTCCAGGGCTCCCACCTCTCTCAGGTAAAAGCCGGAAACCTCCCTGTCCACAAGGTCCCCACATGACTTGCCCTTCACCTCCACTGCTTCCCATCCTCCTCTCTCCTCGTCACTCACTTGCTCCAGCCACATTGGGCCTCCTCACTGTTCCACCCACCCACCAGGTACAACTCACCACAGGGCCTTTGCACATGCTGTTCCCTGGGTAACAAGCTCTTACTGCCCTCCCCACCCCACCCACCCCCTGCATGTCCCCTTCCCTTCTTCCAGGTCTTTGCTCAAGTATCACCTACTCAGTGAGCCCCCACACACACACAGCTCCCTCCTCTCTGTCCTACTTTGCCTGTAAACTAATTACATAGACCGTCGCCCCCTGCAGGACCCCCATGCATGCATATAGCAGTTGCTCAATAAACATTTACTGAATGAATGAATGAAGGATATTTAAGCCTGTGTCCCTTCCCAACCTACGTGCCCACCCCAGACATCTACCTAAAGATCTGCCCACACAGTTGGGCTGGTTGTGCACTGCAATCCTAGCCAGGGATGATCCAACTCTGGGAAGCTGGTACCCTCCACCTCCCTGCCTCTGGGCCTGAGGGATGTGGGAGACCCCAGACTCCCCTGATGCCCCCTTGATGTTAGCACCCCACACCCTCTCGACCAAACATCTACTCACTGGAACAACAAAGATTGTCATTGCTGTGATCATGGTCACTACTGGGGTCCTGTTTGGAGTGAGGTGTTATGGCATTTCCCTACAAGGAATGAAGCCCCTACCTTCTGAACTGTAAACTGACACCCACAACCACAGAACGCCCCGTGACCCATTTGGTCACCTCCAGAGACAGAATGCTCCCTCCCAGTCAGTGGTGAGAGAGGCAGGGACTTCTGGCTGCCCAAGAGAGGGTGGAAAAGCCTGTTTGAGCTTGTGCGCCGCCCCATCCAGGTCCCGGAGCGAGCCTCGAGGTTAAGGAAAATGAAGCCATGAGGCGTGTGGGGTTAGAGCCGCCATGCATGGAAGCGTAGTCTGGCGTGTGGCGGAGGTGCTGAAGCTGAGGGTTGCCCAGGCTTCACCCCAGGCCCAGAGCAGCTGCCACCCCCATCACCACAGCTTCCCCAGGCTCTGCCAAGGGCAGGGCTGCACTCCACCCCAGGCCAGGCCGGAAGCTGGAGCCAAGCCTGGGGTCTGACCCACCTGCCTTCATCATGGTGGGGCCCTCGACTGTCCTCACAGGGCTGTTAGAGATGGGACGCTTCTCTGCTGGGCAGGACAGGCGGAGGGTGGAGAGAGAGACAGGGAGAGAGAGAGACAGGGAAAAACAGGGAGAGAGACAGAGCGGGAGAGACCAAAGAAAGAGGGGAAAGAGAGAAATTGAGGGAAAGAGTGGGATAGAAAGGGAGAAACAGAGAGAGGAAGAGAGACAGAGAGGGGGAGAAACAGAGAGAGAGAGAGAGATGGGGTCAGAAGACAGATCAGATGGATTCCCTCACTTTTGCCATCAGACTCTACACACACACACACATACCACACACATGATCTCACAAGACCACATACACATGTGCATGCATGCACCACACACACATACCACATACCACATATACACACCACCTGTGTGTGCACTCATGACCTCACACATACCACATAAGCACATGCATGTGCACGTATTACAACACACATGCCACACGTGACCACACATGTACATATACCCATATGCAGGCACATGTATGGCCTAATTGTACTGTGCACACATGTGTAGCACACACACGACCTCACATACCACACACCACATAACATTACATGATCTAACACACTAAAATGCACACGTGTGTGCACGCACCACATACATATCACACACATGAGCTCATAGATACAGGACACATGGCTTCATGCATGCACATATACCCATACATGCACACATGTGACCTCACACATAACACACACATGTACACACATGCTTGACCAGATCCTTCAACTTCTGTAGCCTTTCATGCCCCAAACACACAGACCTCCTCCTCACATGCATCTGATCTCCCCACCCACAGAGACACAAACACCCAGAACCATCCAGACACATGGACTCCCCCAAGCCCATCCAGGCCCCTCAGACACATGACGCCCAACACCCCCAGTCCCCCAGTTCGCATCTCCTTCTGCCGCCCAGGGGACTGTCACACAATGCCTGCGAGGGCTGCACGGATTTCCTTTTCCCATGATTGGTTTCAAATTCTCCAGGTAACCTGAGGGGGTCATCCTCATGGTAAGGAATCTGCTCAGGACAAATGAGGCCAAAAGGCCCTTGGAGTCTGCCTCCACCCAGTAGATGGGGCTCCTTCCTTGCTTGAAATGCAAATTGTACATTTAAATATGGAAACAGATGTGCTTAATACCTATTTCAAAAATACAATGTATATCTGATAAATGTAATTCATTTAGTAACTTCATAGCATGCTAAAATAAAAAGGTAGATTTACATCTATCAGGTGACATTTGACAGGTTGTTTGTAGGCATTGCAAACGTGCAATATATTTGCAAACATCTATATGTTGTTGCTGTGTGTTTGTGGAGTCAACATTCTGACACACAGTGACCCTGTATGGGGTATCTGAGGCTGTACAACTTTAGGAAGCAGAAAGCTTCATCTTTCTTCCAGGGAGCGGCTGGTAGATTCAAACTTCTGACCTTGCAGTTAGCAGTTCAACGTGGTTCCCACTATACCACCAGGGCATCCACATGTACATAATGTGGCTGCCAAAAATCATGGTCAAGGGACAAACAAACAAAGCCCACAGTTTGAACACCTGACCCATGTTTACACCAAAACAAAACCTTAAATGTATATAAGGGAGGCTTCAAAAAGTTTGTAAAAAAAATAAATAAATGGAATAAAGAAACAATGGATAGTTTCTTTTTAAAGCCCCTCCAACACATATGTGCCTAAGGAGCTCTGGTAGCTTAGTGCTTACGAATCGGGCTGCGAACCACAAGGTCAGCAGTTCGAAACTACCAGCCTTTCCACAGGAGAAAGATGAGGCTTTCTGCTCCCATAAAGATTTACAGCCTCGGAAACCCTGTACAGGGTCACTATGAGTCAGAAGCGACTCCACGGCTCATCACAACAACAATGCGTATGTGCCTACAACAAGTTTTTGCATTGGTATATAACATGGGTCAGAAGTTCAAACTTGGAGCTTTGTTGGTTGGCTGACCACTGTCTCTGGTATCTGTGTGTGTGAGACCCTCACCCTGAACTCCAGGACAATTGGCTTGAGTTCCTGGCAGGACCCCCATCCAACAGAGTTGAAATCTCCAATTTCAGGCCCGACAGACATCTCTCTGCACTATGAGCCATTCTCTGCCTCAGTTTACAGACGGGGAAACTTGAGACTCCATTCCCACAATCCTCCAGCTGAAGACCTCGCAGGAGTGTGGGGCTGGTGCATCGGCAGAAGCCAGGAAGGGAATGTGGACCTAGAGCCTCAGGATGAGGGTCAGGAGGTGGAGGCCTCAGCAGGACACGGCCCCTCAGCCTCAGTTTCCACACTTGTAAGGGGAGACAGTACAGTAATGAAGAACGTAGAAGAATTGATGCCTTTGAGTTATGGTGTTGGAGGAGAATATTGAAAGTGCCATGGGCTGCCAAAAGAACCAATAGATCTGTGTTGGAAGA